>NC_072735.1:150152625-150211730 GCF_026930045.1 Uloborus diversus | reverse complement strand
TTCATAAAAAAAATTAATCTCTACATAGTATAAAATGATCTCTATATAGTATAAAATGAAGTCTCCGAAAGCGTCTGTGTGTTCGAACTCGCAAAACTCGAGAACTACCCGGCCGATTTTGCTGAAATTTTCACAGTTTGTTCCTTTAAGTCCTGAGAAGGTTTGCAGATCAGTTAGAAAACAATTCGATGAATAGTTCTTTTTTTATTCCAATTTAGGCCCAATTTTCACATAAATTCCCGAATATGGGGGTGAAAAATTACTCGCAAATAGTAATGTTATGTACCATTGGAAAGGTAAGAATTTTCCGCTTTCTACGCAATTTGTTCCAATGCTCTAACTTAATTGCGGCGGGAGTTTTTTACGTTTTTAGCTCGAACTTTTTTAGGCTTAGCTGAAATTTAGCAATTTAGGCACTACTTTCTTCATTAAATCCATCAATAAAAAGTGAAGGAATTGTCCCACAGTTTTCTTTTTGACAGCATTGGAAACAGATGCCATTTTTACTCCAGATCTAACTCGACCGAAGGTCGAAAGTTTAACCCTCTATCTCCATTAGAAAAAAAGTTACAAGTTCAAAAATCTCTTCTCTATTCAAGTTTTTAATCATTTTATTTTGCGTTTCCACGGTAACGCTTTTTGAATCCGTTGTTTATTTCCATCTTTCTCATTATCAATTCTTAAACTTATTTTATTTTGTGTTTCATGGTTACGCCTTTTAAATCCCTCTTTCTCATTTTATTTTAATTTCTTAAAAGCATTTTAGTATCTGTCGTCATTGTTTGGCGACAAAATTTTGCATGATGGTTTTTTCTTTCATTGAATCCTGGTTATTAAAGATACTTCACTTGACGCAATGGTGTTTTTCAAGGTAGACCGGGCAAAGCCGGGCAACGCAGCTAGTAGTTGATAAATTAAAACTTTTAGAAAACCAAACCTTACGAGCTAAAAATTTCGAGTAAGTTTTCGTAAGTTTTCGAGTAAGTAAAACTTGATGCTTAAAACTACCAAGAATACAACAGTAATATTTTCATTTTAGCATGAGAACACTTGTAAATTTTGTTGTAATGTTTGAGAACTTTCATTTCAAATCGCTAATTAATCAACTAGAAAGCAACTCCCTCTTCTCCAACTAAACAAACACGCACTCCAGGGTATAATCTAGGTAGGCAGGATATTCGAACCAATGAATCTTCCTCCCTCACGATAACCCCGGAGAATTATCATCCCAGTCATCAATTTTCATCAGCAGAAGCCATCTACCGTCAAGTGGTTCATCACTTCCTTAATCTTTGCCCTATTATTAGATACGCATTGAGCTTTCTCTTAAAAAGTCTCGCCATTTTCTCGGAGAAAAGCGAGAACTTGTTCTTGAGTGTTATTGCCTTAAAAGAATTACTAGTTTACGACAAGAAATCATTGGTATCTAGCCAAGAGGATGGTTTGGCACTATTGGCTTCCTTAAGAGGTTTTCCATCTCCAGCTCAGTCACTTTCCTATGCCGGGCTGATGAATGCTAATAAGCACGAAACTGCAGTCCTCGGCTGGAAATGACGGAACTGGCGGTGTATTTTATGTATTTTTACTTTTGCCCTGGCTATTGGGCCGGTAATTTACTGAATATACCATGCCTCGCCTTCAATCTCGAGTTGAACCGAACCATTGCTTCGGTCACTCGTCTGGTCTGCGCTAATTCTATATTAGCTACCAGTTTGTTTGGCACTCTTGGCTTCCTTAAGAGGTTTTTCATCTCCAGCTCTGTCACTTTCCTATGCCGGGCTGATGAGTGCTAATAAGCCCGAAACTGCAGTCCTCGGCTGGAAATGACTGAGCTGGCGGTGTATTTCATGTATCTAAGGTAGTGTTTTTTGAATTATTTTTTCAAGACTTTACAAACACCCTGTACAATGACTCAATTGTTCAAAAATGATTTTCTTCACATTTTCTATTATTTTGTTCGAATTGAGTTGGTGGAATAAAAAAAGCCCTAAACATTTTTAATAAATTCATCTCGCATATATATATATTTTTTTAATTTTATGTATCATCAGAAAATATAACTAATGAAATAATAAACGACTTCATTAAAAAAAATCTGTATAAATAAAACAGAATATGTATGTATATGAGTATTTTATCTATACAAATTCAGTTTACGTCGGATCTCGACCAAATTTAGCAGGTAGATACTTGGATTCCCAAGAAGGAACGCAGGGGTGTTTTCAAATTCCAAAAAAGTACAGAACCGTTCGAATTTTAATTTTAGGACCCGAAAAGGGCACTAAAAGGATCTTTCTACTCGAAATAATTATCTGATTGTTTTGATTACAGTCTTATTCGAAAGTCCGCGAAAAATACCTCTGAGAAGCAGATTCTCTTCCTTTGGATTTCAAAACCACCATCGCTGTAAAATCATCTGGAGAAAACAAAAGCATTTTTAAATAAAAGAACATCAATATTAAATCGGAAATATACCGTCCGCCGCGAGCTCGGTTTTAATTAACATGAATAAAATCATTGAGAAGAAAGATCTGTTGCCTTTTCTTGTGTGAACAATTAAAATTCTTGCTTTTGTTTTAAGGCTCTTCCTGTAGTCGGAAGATTTGAAATTTTTCCTCCTTGGTTATGTCTTTGAAAAATAATACTTTGCTGATAGTACCATGCATTGAAATAAGAAAGAATCAATAAAAGCATAGCTTTTGTCATTTTTATCTTTCAAAGAATGCCTTCAGCATACGAAATAAGCTTTGACATAACAGGATCCGAAAATTATCGCTGTATCTATCTCTATAAGAACATAAGGCAATTTCAGATGTCTGATATAAACAAGACAAGTTATAATGGGCATTACTTGTTATGCTAAAAGGGAAATATTTATTGTGTAGGCACTACTCACTAGTGCTATCCAACAAGTGATAAATCCATTAATGCTTCTAACAATAGATTGTTTTGTGGGAATTCTTCTGCATTAAATGCTTGATGACAGAGGACAAAAATTGATCAATGATTTATTCAGAAAGATAGCTATTATTGTGAAGAAGTGTTTCTATTAATAGCTCAAAGAATCTCATTGGGGGAGTATAAATATTCTAAAATAACGATGCCGTCATTATTGAAATCTATAAATTCTTTTGATTAGTTTAACATCATTCAGTTTAGTCTTTTGTTTGTACCTTTTCCTTATTTGATAAGTGTCGTGATTAGCAGTAAATATTGTTCTTGGTGAACATAGTCGGCATAACAATGGGTTATTAACAAAAAGTTTAAATAAAATTAATGGAACCGTGATATTTTTTTTCTATTCACAAATTTAGAGCTTGAATGTGCCACCTTACGGTGATTTAAGAACCAAAGATGTAAAACGTTTCAATTTTGCTCCGACTTATTGGACAGGTCATATCCTATGTAAGTGACGCGGTCTTGGTCAGCTGCCATTAGCCAGAGGCTGCAGCGGTTCCTATAGTTTATTTGATGTTCGAATTAGTAGTTACACCTCTATTTGTTTATTCTATGGCAAGCAAGCTCTTAACTTTTAGTGCCGGAATTATTGAAAAGCTACAAAACTTTTTGATAAAGAAAATCTTAGGTAATTCGCGATTTGGTTTACCTCTTTTGTTTAATGAATTGGGATTAGCAGAAAATTCTGTATTTGAAAACAAAGTTGGCATAAACGTGGATTATGTATTATTAAATAAAATGAACTAAGCCATGGAGAAAGATTGTTATCCTACTGTGCGAAACCTAACAGTTATCCATGCTTAATTTCTTGGCCGATACAAAACTTCTAAAGAAAGTTTTAGAGACTTACTGCAGTTTGTAAAATTTGCGACGCAGAATATACTAGCAGTTGTTCTGATGTTGATAAAATTTGAACAGAGCTTCTTAACAATATTTTTAAATCAAATTTAAAGTCACAAATATAAGTTTGTGCTTCCACTGCATCTGAAACTTGAACAAATGTTCCAGAATTGAAAAAGAAATAAAATTCAAGACGCCCAACAGCAACGTTTTTTACCTGAAACCAGAAGAGCCCTTAAACCCCATAGTACAGTCTGTCCTTGGTTAAGAACTCTGATGATGCAGTGGATATTTCGATGTGTTCGAATTATCCCTAAGAAAGCAGCTTGGGAGAAGTTTTACTAATTATGTTTGAATATTCAAAAGCGGTGAAGACGCAATTAGAATTACTCCCGCAAAACGCAAGTTCTTTAGGTCATAGAAAGTCTCGGTGTTAAGGGCACTGTCACTCACCAAAACGAGAAGGTTCAATTCCGAACATAGGTTTTGGAAGACCTTACTACTTATTTTGTACAGTATGGCAATCTTAAAGCTCCACCTAAAAGGAAAGGAGTGGTTGGATAAAAGATCTACATTCGAAAAGTATTACAAGCATTAAATTTATATGGCAAATTGGTGGATGCTGGTTTTCGTTTCACGAAGTAGGAAAAAAAGTAATAATAAAAATTGACGGAAAAAAATTGATTGATTGATTGATTCAGAAAACTCGAGTCACTTTATTTTTCCCACAAAACAAAAAGCAGATTTTATTGGTTAACCTCCATGGCGAGATGAAGGTAAAAGCCATAGCATCCAATACTGTCAAAGCAATGCCATTTAAATGATAAAGAAGAATAATCAGAAATCAACTCAACTCATCCCACGCTTCCTTAGAATCCTTGAAAAACGAGAAGCATTTTGATTTAAACCCCCGGCAACTACTCGACAGACCGCGGTGCTTGACAACGACTCTAAATCTGAGAATTAGTTCACGGACGACGACAAATCTTAAATCCACGCTCCCAGAAAAATGATTGACCAATGATCTTACGCATCGATAACTGTTGAAAATTCACCTTTGCTTTTTGAAATTTGCTTTCTCCTTGGGTGGATTTTCATACTTGAAAGACGCCATTTTCCAGGTTGGCGATACTCCTCAAGAGTTTTTCACTGTACTTTCTCATTGGTGTGAAGCGAGGTTCAATTTATTGTTTTTTTTTTTTACCAATTATTTGTGGTCATTGCAATCGGGAGAGGCATAATTTGTTATGTTTTTTAAAAATCTTGCGTTTTTGCTTTTCTTTTCACTGCACTGCTCTTAGTGAATTTAAAGTTGATTTTATCGTGCTTAGAAATAGAAGAGCACAAAGTTAGGACACAGAAAATGCAGTTGTGGAACCATTATGAAATTGCATTAAGAAGGAAGCTTTGAAATTTATTCTCAATGGTGTAAAACGACGTTTAGTTTTTTTTTATTTTTTTATTTTTATTTTTTTTTAATTTTGTGGTCATTGCTATTCGCAACTCCAACAAACTATAGTGGGCGCTGCAGCCACTGTCTAATGGCCGATGAAAAAACTAAAACAAACGCACGCTGTAACATAAAAATTGCTTCTAAACTTAGGAAATGATAGATATTTTTGTTCGCATGTATTATTTTTTGTTCTTTATTCATTTGAAAAGATTTTTCAAAGTCTTTTGGTTATTCTGACCCACGTAGAAAGAGATTAGAAATCAAAAAGTATTACGAAAGTAAAAAATTATGCAGAACACACAGTAAGTTGATCTGAAGCAGCCATTTTCACGATGTTGAATTCGGAATTCATAAATTTTTGGTTCGCTTCGAACGGCATTTTCATTTTGTACCGTTTTTTCTATACATTAGTACATTAAGTTCAGTTTCGTGACATTTCCGGCATTTGTTGACATTTTTGTCACATAGTGCACATACGTGGCAGACTGTCAAGAGTAACGTTTAACACTAGATAATTTATTTCTATGACTATATGATTGGATATCAAAAGAAATCATGCATTTAATTCATTCGTCATGGAAATGATTTACATGATATGCGAAATCTTGTCAAGATACATTATTCTTTCACACAGTTTTAAAACCATAACCCTATAAACAGATTTTTGGCGAACTTTTATTTTTTATTGTTCAAATTCTTAACGTCCTTTCTGGATTTTTCAATCTGTTCTGCGATAAATATTTTCAAGAAAATTTATTTGCATACTGTCTATTTCAGTAGGATACTGTAGTAACAAAGGTTATTTAAATCATTTATGTGAAATTAGGTTAAGGAAAAGTGTCCAGTCAATGTTGTTAAGTTCGTTTTTTTTTCATCGAATTGAAAAACTGATATTTATTCAAATTCACTCAGAACAAGATAAATAAAATGTGTACTCACAGTTTATATCAGATATTTTTGATGTTACGCTGTTGCGGATGACGATTCCAAATGATGAATTACGCAAATAAAAAAAATACACATAACAAACTATTTGTTTTGCCCGAAATGAACACATGGAACGCAATGTTTTAGTTTTGTCGGCAGTTTTGTAAATCTCCGCAAGGTAGCGTATTCGAGCGCTGGAGTTGCGAATCGAGAAATTTATGATTCGTTTTGAATTTTCAGGATTTCTTTTTTATTTTTGTATTGACTTCTAGAAAAAGTTTAAATTGATTTTATTGTGAACAGAAACAGAAGTGCAGACAGTCAGGACAAAAGGAAGTGCAGTTGCGGAACCATTTTGAAAATGTTTTTTAAGAAGGCAGTTTTAAAATGTAATCTATTTTCCCAAGAGAAAAATTGTATAAGGAAATTCTCGTATATTTATTTTTAACACACTCTTTGATTTTAAAAAAGGGCTAAAACTTGGTATTTTATACCTGTGACAAAATGAAATGTAAATTCTCTGACATGAAATAGAATTAAAAAAAGCGTTACGTAAAAATTTGGAAAGGTTTCCTTATTTCATAAATATGATAAAAAATAATATGAAGTAATAAAAATATCATAGTTTGAAAAATCATCTACTAAAATTGAGGTTTTTAATTCATATCTGCTTTTTAACAAACATAGCCAAGCAATAAAAGCAATTTGTCGTACATGTAATTAGTATTTTATATTGAAATTTGAAACTAAACTTACTGTTTGCAATTTGCATAATGCTAGAAAATTTTGCAGCATTTCAAGGGGGAAAAAACTTTTTTTTTCTTTAAAGAGAACTTTTTTTGAATACAATAGTTAAGAAAGCCAAGAAAAAAACACGATTTTTTGTCTCATTTCACACTATTTAAGGTTAATAAGTAAATGTAAATAAAACTCGTGCAAATTATAATTGATACACATTAAAAGACAAATATAAATTAAGGGGCAAGTAATAATTAACTTCAAATAATACACCTCGTTGATATTTTTCATAACTATTAAAAACGAAAGTGAAAGTGACTTAGTTATGTTTTTTAATGTGTGTGAAGATACGTGATATAATTTATTTGTAATGTTGCAATAGGACCAGAAAATTCATCAAATATATGCTGTAAATTCTGTTAAATTTCCAACTTGACGCGAAAGATAGAATAATATGTTGTGATTTTGTAATAAGTTACCGCCCTAAGCTAGGGCTAAGGCAGAAATACTTAAAATACGCCACCAGCTCAGTTATTACGAGGACTGCAGTTTCGTGCTTTTTAGCACTCATCAGCCCGGAATAGGAATCACATGAGCTGGAGGCGAAAAACCTCTTAAGGGAGAGGGGGGGTTGGCTCTCTTGGCTCCCTTAAGAGGTTTTTCGCCTCCAGCTCATGTGATTCCTATTTGGGGCTGATGAGTGCTGAAAAGCACGAAACTGCAGTCCTCGGATGGAATAACTGAGTTGGTGGTGCATTTTAAGTAATATGTTGCGATATTTTTAATGTATTGAAAGTTGCCGCTAAAACTTTTTTATACGTATCTGATCAAGTATCGTTGATATCAAGTAAAAAGCAAATTCTATTGTTTAAACAAACTCGTGTAGAAATCAAGGTTACTGATTGAAAACAGTTTCATCACTTGCATAACCACGTTTAAGGAAGCAATAAATCGTTTTCTATTTTTATTAATAACAAATGTATTTCCTTCAATAATGTGTGCCTTCTCTGAAAAAAAAAATTAATATTTTGAAATAAACAAGTAAAATACTTATGAAAACAGGGATAAAAAGAGATAAACTTTTGAAAGTAGCATTACGTATGATAAAATTTCTCTTCGAAATGATTTTTTCAAATATTTTTTCTTTTTTGTTTGGCAACTGCCATGCAGAAAAACGAAACCTAATTGGATCCTTCTAGATGTTAGGAATGTGGGGCGAAGTGAAATGATGAAATATTTTCTCTGCTTCCAGTTCCACTTATATAGTAATATTTTGACTATGTAATAACATATGTAGTCTATTCCTGTAAAGGCAAAAAATACCTCTGAAAATCAAAAAATACGATAGTGCAAGCAATTTTCAAAACTTGATGCTCATATTGTAATATTTGTTGTAACTCAAAAATTATATTCGGTATTACTAAGTGATAAAATTCTTGTTGGTAACATCTTTACTAATGATAAAGCTCAAAGTCTCTCTGTCTGGATATCGGGATCTATGTCTGGATGTCTGAATCTCT
The DNA here is from genome assembly GCF_026930045.1 of Uloborus diversus. Lineage (NCBI taxonomy): Eukaryota > Metazoa > Arthropoda > Arachnida > Araneae > Uloboridae > Uloborus > Uloborus diversus. Next base: position 150,203,294 of record NC_072735.1, on the reverse strand, counting down.
GTGACGCGCACAGTGCCTAAACCGTTCGGCCGATTTTCATTAAATTTGACACAAAATTAGTCTGTAGCATGGGGGGTGCACCTCGAAGCGATTTTTCAAAAATTCGATTTTGTTCTTTTTCTAATCCGAGATCATTTTACCCAGCAAATTATCATAACGTGGAAGAGAAAATTACGAATTTCTCATAACGTAGAATCGTAACATGGGCGAGCGAATGAACATAGCAAATTGGCGAGAAATTCATCGTCCATTATTTGTAAATATACAGAAGAAGCAAATGACCTTTTAATTTTCTACTACGGACAAAGCCGTGCGAGTACCACTAGTTTTGAATATTAATTGAGACCTATCAATATTCAGTTCTGTTTTTTTAGCTTAATATTAAGCATATTTGTATTTTAAATGCGTTGTACAGTTAATGTAGTGTATACGGGATAAAGTGGAGAGGAAAAAGTGAAATAGTTCATTTCAATTAGCTATTCGATCTTTTATCAAATTACTTACGTATTTATTTATAAATTAGTTCATTTACATTCTTTCGCGTTTAATATTCCCTTATTTTTTTATTCCTTCACTCTTTTTTATTTACTCATTTATTTTCGTCTCGCCAATTAACCTATTTATTTATTTAGTGTTTGTAATTTTTTTATGCATTCATTATTTTATTTACTCATTCATTTTAAAAAAATATCTTGAATGATCGCATAGAAAATATTTCACATGAAAAAATATTTTTTTTTTTTTACTTTGCATCATGGGGAAAAAAGGGGGAAAAATTTTCACCTTTTTTGGAAAATGAAAACTTACTGCCAAAAATAAAAAAAAATCTATTTTTTAATGCAAGTTTAAGGGTAAAATACATTGATCTTTCTATATGTATCGTAATTTTCAGAAAAAAATTCCAATTTATTTGTTTTGGAAAAAGTAAGTTTTCCTAACCAGTTCACTTTGCCCTACATTTCTCTACTAACTGGGCAACGGACATTGTTCAAAGAACTGGGAATTAAGAATTTCAGGATTGTTCATCTATCTTAATCAATCACAAATTGTGACATGAAATTGATTCATTTATTTAATTTAGAATTGGTTTCCCCTTTACGCTCGGTTTATTATTGACAAAGTTGATTCATAACATTTTCTTTGAGAATTGAAATGGAATTGAAAAAAATGTTGGATGAGGTTTAAAACAAATCGAGCCGGGGGCAATTTGGATAGGATTTTTGTAAAGTTTTATTTAAACAGGTTTTAACGAAATAGCATTAACACTGATAAGCTGAAAGTATTCTTATGATAATAATTCATTCACGTAAAATTTGTGAAAAGATGATGTCAAGCCACAGTTACTTATTTCATCAGAAGACAGAAACATTTTTTTTCAGAAATCTGTGTTTTAAATGTTATAAAGGTACGTTTGATATCATTTTCAATCATTTTTCAGACATTTTGGACCTTGGAGTTATCTCTATCAGTTAAATGCTAAAAATAAACAGTTATTCCAAAAGGGTAACGATAACTTGTGATTCATAAAGCGAAACATCTAGTATTTTGTTACATTTAAAGCAAAATATTCCTTATTCAGGCGAACTTTTCCCCTGCATTACTGTATTTTAAGCTGAGTTCAATGGTTTAATTGAATTTCCGAAATACATTTTGAATGATTTAAATTTTAGAAAAATATGGTAGCTGATCCACATGCTACTACTATTATTGACATTCGGTTACCATGTTTGAAAGATTCTTTTAAAAATCGTCCAAAATGTATTAAGAGAATTCAATAGAGTCGTTTCCAAAATTTTAAAAGTATTTTTTTCTGAAAGAGCATGCTTAAGAACATAGGATCTGATCATTTTTAAATAATTTGACTAAATTTAATATTTAAAAAAAATACTTTATTCGGTGTGCTTTCATTGTTTAACGCTTCTGCCGATGACATCACAAACGATGAAATGCCATTCACTGTTGCCATTCAGAAGAGCACAATATTTAATACGCATCTTTACTCACGTGTACTGGCAACGATGTGGTTGATAGCAAGCGCAGAGGCAATTTTTAATTCGCTGCTTGATTATCACAACGTGGAAACGCAGTGAAAATGCGCCAAAAGATATCATTTATGACGTCATAAAGACCACAGCTTGTTTGAAAAATTGGATATTAAAAAAAATTAATTAAAAAATAACAGTTGGGAAAATGAAAGTATTTTCTGGGTCCATGCTTTTTTTTTTTTTTGTTTATTCTATCAGTTTCTGTGACTAAAGTAGTACTTTTGACTGAAGGAAACAACCCCATTGTATCATTACATTCAACTCAATAATACAAAAAACCAGGAAAAATGTTCGTCTTGCCAAGTATATTTTCCGTTGAATGTTACAAAATACTTACGTTAGATTGATTTTAAAACCACAGTCAGTTAGTTAGCCATGGAACTTCCTGCATTTGTTTTCCACAAAATGGCATTTTTTTTTTTCATTCATCAATGCGTAAGACGTAAATATATATTCATAAACTTCAACTTCACTGAATCTCCGGGTCTCAATTTGAATACTTTTGGTTCTGATTAACTTTTCTTCTATTTTCGTCAAGGAGTTAATCTCGCTAAGAATACGCATAATTTTTAAACAATTACATTTGTAAACTACATATGGTTGCTAGCAAAATTTTGAGATTGTTGATCAACATTTATTGTGCAGTACTCTGTTCTGCATCATCGTATCTACGAACTACACTTGATTACATTCGAACTTCTTGTGCAACTTCCTAATTTGAGTCAATGACGTCACCTATTTGCTGAACATTTACTGACCACAAATTGCCGCAATGTGGGATTCAAATTGACTTGAAAAGTTCATGTGTTCTCGATAAAAGCCGAGAAATCGTTTTTCCAGAACGAATTCACTTAGTATTGCAGAAAATTGTAAATAGTTTGACTGTAGGTATTCAGTTTGCGTGTTCCGTGCACAAGACAAATATGCAAATATAATATCGAAAACAGGGACTAAAGTTGAAAGAGTCAAACATGTGTTTCGACACAACTCGGTGTTTTGACAAGCTCGACCGCTTCGTTACACTTGCCTGCGTGTCTTTAGTCTTTTAAGAAATCAACAAATCTGCTTTAAAATTAGTGTTTTCCTTTCTTCCTTCAAAGAAAAATAATGCATAAAAAAAATATAGGCGATAAGAAATCGTATTTCGGCAAAAAGCGGGGAAACAGCTTTAAAAACAATCGATCAACAAAAAAAAGGGGGGGTCAAGTTTTCACGCAATACTGTGTGAAAACCGATTTGTTCTCAAATACAGCAATAAGCGCAAAACATTTATGATGTTGTGTTTATTGGTTAGTTTAAAAAGTCTACATTAATAATAGGGGAGTGTGGGGCAAAGTGAAATAGTTAAGATGACTGAGATTTTTTAAAAACAATAAATTAGAAATTTATTTTAAAATTTACTGGACATAAAGAAATTACATTGGCTTTTATAATAACACTTGCACTGAAACATTATTTTTTATTTTTGAAAGATTCTTTCCTTCAAAAAAAAAGTGAAATATTTTCCCTTTTTTTTCATGGGGCAAAGTGAAAATGAAATATTTTTTTAATGAAACATTTTCTATTCGATTGTGAAAATATTTTTTTAACAAATGAATGAGCGAATAAAAGGGTAATTCAATAAAGGAAAAGATAATGAAACAATACACTAATAAATAACTTAATACACGAGGAAGAATAAAATGGTGAATAAATACAAAAATAAGTGAATGAATGAAAAATTAAGATAATTATTAAATGAAGTAATGTAAATAAATTAGTTAATAAATGAATATCTAATTGATTTAGTAAATGATTGAATGAGTAAACAAAATGAACCACGTGCACTTTGCTCCATCCGCTTTGTCCCGCATGCATTTGACTAATTGTGAAAAATATTAAAAATACAAATTAGCTAAATATTAACTGAATAAATACTTCAGCGAATATTAGAAGATCCCAATAAATGTTAAAAATGAAAATAGCAAGAACTTTATCATTTGATAATATCAAAATAATTTTTGACTTAAAGCAGAATATTACAATGCGAGTATCCATTTTTGAAAATTGCTTGTATTATCATATTCCTTGATTTTCAGAGGTATTTTTTTCTTGACTGGAATAGCCTACATACGTTATTACATAGTTAAAATGTTGCTAGGTAGGTGGCACTTAAAGCGGAGTAACTATTTCACCATTTCACTTTGCCCTGCTACTTCACTTTGCCCCACATTCCGCGATGTACTTAAATTTCTAAAATGTGTTTCTAACTTATGAAGTTTTGAGGAAGTGACACGACTGATCATATTGTTAATGCGTCAACACACCGGTCATGTGAACTAACTTTGCGAGATTTTTTGACAAAGCAGTTTAGATTGTAAATTAATGACTTTTATTCTTAGGATGTATTTCACCATAATTTTCCCTTTCTCTTTTAATATTATGGTTTGAATTTTGTGAAAATGACCTGTGTCATTTTGTCTTATAAAAGTGTAAATACCCTCCAAACAAATTCCTTTTAAAATTAACAGTTTTTACTAGGACGAATTTAAACCTTATAAACAGCTATGCAAATAAAATTGATGAGAACTAAAAATAAAATCGAAGAAAAACAGCTGGTATCACAATTCACGTTGCACTTTCGACTTTAAAATGGACGCTTAGGGTATATTTGTCATCATTAATGAATTTATCTAAAGCCCTTGCAGTTTATAATGTGCCTAAAATGTCACAAGCTATTCAAACAAAGTTCAACTTTATTCTATCTAGCTTGAAATGGCTAGGTAAATCTAGTTCCCATTTTAAGCAAATTTTTCATACTTTTTTTTTGCATCAAATTCTCGGCTGTGAGTAAAAAGAAAGCCTTTTTACTTGCAGTTTTTTATTCATAGGCTCCCTCCGAAATGAAAAGGAGAAGATCTTCACAAATGCTATGCCATCTTCAAACGCACACAAATTTGTAACGTAAAGGATTTAGAAAATGCAACTAGACACCTCCACCGTTTTTAAGTGACACTTCGTGTCTAAGTGACAGTTGCGTTTACAAATATATGCTCCTTCCTCGTTGCGTGATGCTACTGTAATCAATAGCTTACTTTTGGCTCTCCAGTTCTAACTTTTTCTACTGTATAGTGCTGGCCAAATTATTAAACTAAGACTGTTTTAAAAGCAAATTCTTTATTGATTACATAATTATAGACACATTAACGAACAGTGAAATAATTATCTAATATTTAGTATACATTACCTTGTTCTTGATGAGCATTTTAAATCTTTTTGGCATACTTTTCACAAGGTTTACGCCATTTCTTAACTTTTTTAAAAAGGATTTAAAAAAATTGTCTATACTCACTATTATATATACTCACATACACATACTCAGTAATTACCTAAACCTAACTTTAAATATAACAGAACACACTAATAAAAGAACTAGTGAACTGTTTAAGCTGATTAAGTTTATGTTCCTGGTAGGTAGATAAACAAAGGACATAAACAAAGCAGACAGTGCTGCCACCTGCAAACATTAAATATGCTAAAATAACGTAATAATCAGTGTACAGTATGTACTGTACTTAAACAGAAAAATAAATAGTATTTTAGTACAAATAGTGTACAAAAACAAAAAAAACCCTCTTTAGTCTAATAATTTGGCAAACATTGTGTGGCAGAAAATATATTTTGATCTGCCCTTTTATTTATTTGATCAACTTTTATTCTAACCGAGAAAACGGCAGAGTGTAGGGCAACTCCCAAAAAAATATTTTTGTGGACAAAATGTGAAAAAACACTGGCACATGTAATTTGCAAAACTCTTTTGTAAATCCTTTTTCGGTCACTTCAAATTATTCTTTATTCCGTCTAGTCTACGTAAAAAGAGTGATGAGTTTTCTGCAGAGCTGCAGTTGAGAAAAAATATTTATGCCGACGCACCTTTTTATTGGGCAGATGTCGTACTGGAGGAATTTTTTCTAGGTCAAAAAAGCTTAGTTTAGATGACTAATGCCACCTTTTCCTCAACAAATTGGACGTTAATTTTCTTTGAAAATTGTTTTGAAACTAACTTATATTATAGTTGTGTTATGTTTACAATAATAAACCAAGTATTTTGGTGAACGCCGTTACCCCCGTCTTCCCCCACCTCCAACTTCAGTACATGTTGTAATAGTGTGTGTGTGTGTGTGTGTGTACGCCTAGCACTTGACTACAGCACCCCTCTAATCAGAAAAATATATGCAGTTTTCGTTTTATACGGAGAAAAAGCTTTATTTTTCTTACGAACTTTGCGCAAAGGTCAAAGAGAACGAAACAACTTCTCATAAAATCTAAAAGAAGTTAATTTCTGTCAATTCTAGTCTATTTTCATATACCCGTTTTATTTTTTCGAAAGCACAAAATGCAATTGCAATGCAAAAAAAAATCTTATTTTCTCACATCTCATTGCAGTAAAAAAACTGGTTCATATAAGAATCTTATTATAATTTAAACGCAGAAAAGATTAACTATTAAATAAAAAGTGCTATTTTCCCCCCATTAAAAACGAATACAGTAACTTGGAGCTAAACTGAATTGAGTCGTCAAAATCAGCCCAAACTACTCCATTGTAATCATTCAAAAGGATAATAATCCCGCCACCAACAAAACAATCGTCCTCCAACACCAGTAGGAAATCGAGAAGCAATGAATCAACACAAGCGTAACATTTTCGGATGAATCCCTGAAGCAGGAACATCACTTCTGTACAATGCAGCGACGGGACCGAATGCAAGCGAATCTGTCTCCTATGCTTCACGCTTTCTTGGATTCTAATTGCGATCGGACAGAGTTGCAAACGCTTTTAAAATCCACGGTTCAGCCAAAATGGGACACTGGTGTTGTTTTGCCGAAAACAAGGGGTCAACAACTGGAAATGAACTATCTCAGTGCTCTGCTGATGACTCATTTTGGGTGGAAATAGCTATTCGCTAATTGAAGTGTTATCTTCTATTTTTAAATTTCAGCGATGGAATAATTTTTCACATCTCTACTAGAAGTTTACTGAGGCATTAAATTACATTAATACCTCAGTTGCATCACATGTCATTTTTTTGATATGTTCTGAATAGTGTTTCTTCGTATTGTTGTTATACATACTTTATTATTTCATGAAGCAAATTGGTAAGAATGTTTCTGTAATACAAAAGAATGAAAGTACCGAGTATTTGTCAGTGGTGGATTTACTAGGAGGTCGGTGGGGGCGACCACCCTCTCTATAATCGTTATTTTTTAAAACCAATAATACACAACTGAAGGAATTACTAGCTATTGCTACTAATTTCACTCAAGTACATTCCACAAATTTGCTTTAAATTAAGTTTAGAGAGTTAGTGTAGTGGAGGATAAACAGCGTTGCTCACTTTTTGATTTGAACTTAAGCTCGCCCCTCCCCCCCCCCCTTTTCTGAACTTTAGTAATTTTTATATTTCTTTATGTGTCTTCCAACCTTTTTCTTCCATGGACTACGCTATACTGGTATAATAATACATTTTGCTATGAGTTAAAACAGTGGTTTCCAACCCTGGGAGTGATAGCCGCTGAAGGGGGGGGGGGGGGGCTACTCAATACTTCAAGGGTGCGACAAGTTCGTGAGGGGAGATAGAGGGCGATTAGTATTTAGAATACAAGATAAGGGAGGGAGACAATTGATTCCCTGTCCTCCTCCCCTACATGACGGGTTTGAGAGGAGGAATATGGCTTTTACGGTTTTCAACCGCCACCCCCCTTGAATAAGTAAATCCGCCCCTGGCATTTGTACGGATGAATATGCATAACTAAAGTTGAAGGTCTGTTGTCAATCAAAAATATGACCTATTTCATGCCGTTTCTCATTTCAAATTCATAATGCAGACAATGATACATTAAACTTTGCCATTTATTACAAATTCTAATTGGACCGTGTTGTGCAAAAATGTGTTAACCCACAAAAAATCAAAAAAGGAGTTATTCACATAAGTTGGTAAATCATAAACTGACACTATAGCATGCAAAAAAGATTAAGCCAAAGTCTGTATTACTGTGCCATCTTACGAAAAAAAGGGCCAACCCACCTCTAAGAAACTGGGCACTGGGGTTCAACTTGACACTCAATTTACTCAAAAGTACTGCTTGGTAGGTTGATTCATTTTTTCATAACACCGTTAAATTACAAGTTCATTATTTTTTGCAAGCACAATTTTCAATGCTTGTCTGACATAAAAGTTTTGCGGAAACTTTTTTTGGGGAAGCAACATCCAAAGAAGAACTCAAGTGGAGCGTGTGTTGGATGAAAAAAAAAATCTTTTTTTTTTTTCGTTTGTCTCTAATATGAGTTTTTATTCGAAATTTTATTTTTATTAGAATGTTAGAATTTAACAGCAAAATCTGTAACGAGGAAAAAGTTCAAACCAGCGCCAGCTGTTTCTCATGCTGTTATTTTTGTACCGATCCCACTTCTTGTGTAAAGACGACAAGAGAATGCATGGTCTTTTAGAGACGTTTAATGACATCAATATTTACAGCTATATTACAAATTACAGATTATTTAATGTTACAAAGATATTTTGAACCGCGTGAGCCACTCCGCGACTCACCAGCATCTCTGCTCTACGAGTGTCTCCCCCTATGACCTATTTACTCTCTCTTATGTACAGGGATTCGTTTGACGGGGAATGCACCCCTGTTTCCAACAGTCAGACGATGTTGACAAAATGGGTAAAGACATTTTCCTTCTGCTGTCTGGGGTCTCAACTGCGTTGACAGGATGGTTGAAAAATGTTCCCTATAGTGTCACAGAAATCATATCACACCAAACGGAGAAAGTTTATGTCCACAGCAAATGCCCAGCTTCGGATAAAATTCAACCTTTCTGAAGATCTAATTTCGAACATTTCTCAGAAAAGGGGAGCAAAAACCGTATTTACGTGTGGTCTTATACTTATCCAGCTCCCATACTGGTGACAGATATAAAACACCCGCGTAACATGTTTTTCTCACGATGAGTGTGGTCTGGGAAAGAATTTCTAGACCGACCCCACACATTGAATCAAAATAGCAAACAACTGGAGAAGTCGCATCGGTATATTTTGACCAAGAAGGTTTCCATACCCATAAGCCTATCTGATTGGAATTTATTTTATATGAGTGAAGTATCTCTTTCTTTCTCTCAGTATGCGGAAACTTCCTGTTTTTTTTTTTTTTTTTTCAATATAACTTTGATTTCCATAAAGAAGCGCCAATTATTGTTGAAGTTTCCATTATGAAGTTGTTGATAAATTTGGAACTAGGATTCTGCGCTTTAAATGTGTAACTGGCTTCATAACCGGGCCAGTTATTTTGGATTTTTCAGGGGTTCACTCAATGAAACAGAACCGAAAAAGCAGCAAAATCGCATCCTCTTTCCTAAAAATACATCATTTTCCCAAAAAAATCACCCTTCCCCCCCACAACTCTTAAGATTATGAATCAGAAGCTATGTTATATGTAACTTCGTTCAAAATGCAAGAAAATACTCCATTAAAAAGAAAAACTAATAAACAGGTCACCTGTTGATTCACTTAAATCACTTTCCTACACCATTTCAACGTTTGCATATCAAGCATGCGTCATTTCCAACTTTAAAAGGCAACAAACCATTATATAAAGAAACAAAACTAACCCGAAAAATAGTTCCCACACATAAAATCTAATCTCAGTCGGACGTTGAACAACTGTTTACAATTGTTACGGTTCCCGAGACCTTGACGACACTAACCTATATCTTTTGAAGCCCAGCCTTTTCTTTCTGCGGGGTAACTTTATCCGAAAATTGTTGCTTTTCTATCGAGATCGTCCTACTTCTGTGGCAATTCGTTTCTCTGGCTGTTAATCCACATTAAATCGCCATTGCGTACTTCAACTTGGAAAAGAAGAACCGTTTATTTCCGATGTTACGACCAGACAAAGGTGAAACCGAAGAACAAAAGATATCGTATCGGAAACTCGTCTTCCTCTTTTTTGTTTCAAGGATCTAGTACGACCGAGAAAAAGGAAAATGAAAAGAAAAAAAAAAGCTTTTATGCGATTGCGAAGGTGATTACGAGCGTTGACATCAAAAGAAGACTGTTGCGGAGTTGGAGTATAAATCGATGAACAAGCATTAGGTTTCGTTTTTTGTTGCAGAAATGTTCTTATTTATTAGATCAATGGCAACGATACATTCAAAAGAACTTTCTGTGTCAAAAATAAAACATTTTTCAAGCATAGACACCGAAACAAATAATGCTTACCATTGCGAGGTTTTAAGTGCTAAAGGATGTCACTGAATGGTATAGAATTTTTTTTTTCGGTCAAATTACATGATGTTCAGAACAATATGATGCAATCCGCATTTTAAAAACTTTCTTTCAAGCACATAATACTTTTTTCTTCAACCTTTCCTTTGAGCTTTATATTCCAATTTAAAATGCAAGAGTATATCTTCCATGTTTATTTTTTGCATTATTCTGCTTTTTTGAGCAATCAGGAAGTGCTTGTTGTTTTCACTTGACCGTTGTATGACATCTGTCTAATTTTATTTTTCTATGCTAATAATGTAGGCGTCCATGTGCCTCGGAATCGAATCCTTTATAAACGAACTTCTCGACTTTTCACATTCCTTTTTACGCGAAAACAGTATCCAGCACACAACAGCCAGCCACCAGCCGTTGGCATTCTTTTGAATTTTGACGACTTAAATTCAAATTAATGTTGCGATAAAAACCATTAGTAGAAGCAGTGGCGTCACTACTGGGGGCGGTGGCGGTCCATCTTGGGTGTCGCCCGTCTGGTAGGGCTCGACCGATTCATCGGCGCCGATGGTTCAACAATTTAGCCGTCAGCATCGGCATCGGCGGCCGATGCTAACTTGCAGGAAACATCGGCCCTAAAAAACATCGAAAAACCGATGGAATTGGCCGATGTTTTCGAAAAAAAAAAAAAAAGACCATTGCTGTTTTACTTTTTAATGCAAAGTAAATGGAGTTATTGTTTTCTTACATAATTGTTTTCTTAAACTTCAGTATGAATTTCTATTTTAGTCAACCCTGAAAGAGTTTTTAATACTGCATTCAGGTACGAAACAAGTTAATTATTGCGTTGTTTCTTGCGGCTGGATGTACGTATGATAAGTCATAACTCAAAAATGGTAAGCAAGGTAAGCTGTAGAAGGTTAAAATTTCGCATGTGGGGTGTGCGTACGTTCCAGTTGCGCACTTTCCTTTTTGTTTCTGATCGGTTAATCTAAAAAGCCTATTTACTCATATTTTTTTTGTGGCTATTAATTACTTATTTCAATACAAAACTAATATAGCATCTGAGACTGACGATCGTTTGGTGATACACTCTATAACAAAAAAATCGACGCACCAAGAAGGATTGATCCGATTGAGACGAAAATTGGTGGATAGGAAGACATTGCACAGAATAGTAAATGATTCAATTCTTAGAACAATTGAATAATTTATGTCAGAGTTACAGTAACAAGTTCAATAAGGTATTGACGCGCCTTTAGCCTAGATACAAGCTGAAGCATAACGTGGGAAACACCGATAAAGCTCTTTGAAGTTGTCCTGCGGTATTTCCTGCCAAATTCGTTCCAATTGTCGGACGAGGTTATCAACATTCCTTGCCAGATGCAATCGCCATCCTATCATATCCCAGACATGCTCGATGGGAGAGAGATCTAACGATCTGGCAAGCCACGGAAGAGTTTGACAAGCTTGCAGACAGTTCATAGCAACACATGCAGTATATTATCTGGCATTGTCCTGCTGAAAACCAGCCAAGGGTACTGTAAAAGGAACGGCAACAAAACAGGTGTTATGATGTCGTCGTCGTACCACTGTGCAGTAAATGCACCTCTAATTACGATCAAAGGGGTCCAGTTATCAATGGAAATGGCACCCCCGACCATAATGCCTTGTTGAAGGATAGTGAGGATAGTGCGGCGTACAAAAGTGAAACCAGGATCCCTCCTCTGCCCTGGGTGTCTCCAAACACGTCTTCGATGATCGTCATGACACAACTGGAAGCGGGATTCGTCGCTAAAGACTATAGATCCCCAATCGGCACCATTCCAACCTGATCGAGGCAGTGTGTAGGCGTCAGTGGCAGGTGGCGTAACGGTCGGCGCGAGCGTAGATTTCGCTGTCCCAACCGTCTGTAAATGTTCATGATGGACTCTAGTGTTTGGGTTGAACGTCTGACGGTTCATAGCGATGATGAATGCGCTGTGACAGCTGATCGGACAATCACTCTGTCATTACGACCTGTTGGGACCCTAGGTCGACCGCTTACATCCTGACGCTGAACTCTGCCATTTTCCACCCATCCTTGCCAGCATCTTCGAATCGCCGCATCGCTGCGACTCAAATGACGATTGATTCTCTGCTTTGACCAACCGGCTTCTTTCAATCCAATGATATGACCTCGTTTAAACTCTGACAGTTGCTCATAATATGTACGAACCATGCGGCGAGGCATTTTTAAGTTGTTGAAAAGTAATCTGAATCGCAATCAAACTGAAAGTTTTAACAACTGTTGAAGAACTGCTCTTTATATACATCTGCTGGATGCGCAGTTTCGATGCGCTGGAGATCAAACTATTCATTCATTGGACACCAAATTTTAATCATTTGCACATCTGGTCTAAACAATCATGCATACAAAATTTCAAAGCAATCGAATGATTGCTTCTTGATGCGTCGATTTTTTTTTTTTTTTTTTTTTTGTTATAGAGTGTATATTGCCGAATTGGAGACCATGGAAACAAATATGAGATGGCGAAACTGGTTTTTCTGTCATTTTGTTAGATTCCCGTTGAACCGACGGTAATTTTTAGAACATTTGCGTGCCCCCCTCCCTGTATTTCTGAAATTAAACTCTAGTTGCCCTTCCCAGTTGTTTAAAACTAACACTATTCATTTTTTTGATTACAAGTCCCTATTCGTAGAAAGGAAGTAAAGTGAAATTAATAAATGATCCTTTAAATCCCTGACAATCTTATCAATTTCTTTCCGTTAGATTTTTTTTTCCATCGGCCAACGGCATCGGCCATCGGCAATCGGTCATTTGGAGGAAAACAATCGGGCATCGGCTATCTTTGAACAATCGGCCAACAATCGACATCGGCCCATCGGCCAAAAAATGTCATTGGTCGAGACCTACCTTCTGGGGGCTGACACCCAAAGTGGAATAGTATGAAAATATGTATATGTAGAGTATGAAAAATATGTAGCTAAAAGGCATTTTTAAGACTACAAATTTGATAGTTTTCCCTTTCCCGCCGTACATTATGGAGTGAATACTATACTCAGGATTTGTTTCATATTGTCAATTCTTAGATTTAGTAGTGACTTCCTCAGGCCATACAACGGAACCCCATTATCTTTCCCTGTGTTCGAGATACGTTTGAAATAATTAGAGGGTCATCAATTTCATACATTCCCCTCACTTTTTTGACCTTCAGCGGCCTGCACATTTGCGTCTAGGACAAGCTATATAAAAAGCGTTCATAGTTTTTATTTGTCTTTTATATATTAGCCCACTTAAAGTTTCGTTATAACACAAATGTAGTTGTTTCCGAAAATTGTATGAATTTCATGTTTCATAGAATACTGGTATAAACAAGAAACCCAACAGGTAGGGTCCTATCGCACTTCGTGATTGTGAAAAACATAATTTGAACTCAAGATCTCTAATTTTTTTTTTTTTTTTTTATATAGCAACGCTATTTTATCGATCTACACTGGTGTAAAAAATTAAGAGAATTTTCAAATTTAATCAATTATTTTCATAACTACTTAACTGATTTCAATGAAATTTGTTATGTACATACATTGAAACAATACAAACCAAATAGCCATCTAAAATTTAAAATATACACGCATGGTCAAAAAAAAAAAAAAAAAAACGCTCGTTATAGTCGGGTGGTATAAAACAGCGGTTGCAAAATTGAACAAAAAAAATGGGTTAGTAGGGGATATGATCTCCTGTAACAGGCATAAAGGCCTCACATTGCGACTCCTTACTTGAAATGAAGCAGTTTATGGGATCCTGGGGCAATTTTTCCACTCGTTCAACAACGCTATACTCAGGCTGTATAGAGTCCCCAGAGGTTTATTGCGAGTTGCTATTGCCCTCCCGAGAGCTTCCCTGGCATGATCTATAAGATTGGAGTCAAGAGATCAGCTATCCAATCTATCCTGTGAATATCCTCCGGTTCAGGAAATTCGTCGACCAGAAGAACTCTCTGTGGTCTTGTGTAAACGTCCATTAAAATTAACTCAGGGCTTACAGCGCCCCTCAAGAGATGAGCGTAGGGCTCCAAGACCACATCCCTATACTTCACAACTGTAACAGGGCCTCTCTCAAAGACATGGAGAGACGTGCAGCCATCCAACATGATGTCTGTCAGACCATCAAACCTCCTCATGCATAATGGTCGATTTCGCGGTTATTGGAGTTCAGGTAGCGGCTCCCGGTTCAGCTTAACCGTCTATTATTGTCCTACGTTCATTGGATAGAAGCAGGAACCCACTACCTACCCTCCAATATGAGCGAAATCGATCATTATGACGGTGGTGGTTTGACGGTCTGAACAGGCATCATGTTGGGCGGCCTAACACCCCTCCATGTCTTTGAGAGATGCTCTTTGATTTTTAAGAGGAATAGAGGTGTGGTCTTAGAGCCCTATGCTCACCTCTTGAGAGGTAATGTTAATCCTGGGATAATTTTAATGGATGTTAACGCAAGGCCACACAGAGCTCTTCTGGTCAACGAATTTCTGGAAGGGGTGGATATTCACTAGAGGGCAGCTCACTGGAGACAAGCAGATCTCTAGACTTCAATCCTATAGAGCATGTCTGGGGCGCTCTCGGGAGAGCAATAGCAACTCGTAACACCTTTCCGGGGACCATCCCTAGTCTGATAACAGCGTTGTTGAACGAGTGGAAACAATTGCCCCAGGATCTCATAAACTATTTCATTTCAAGTATGGAGTCACACTGCAAGGTCTTTAGGATTGTTAAAGGGGGCCATACCTCCCATTAACCCATTTTGTTGTTCAATTTTGCAACCGCTGTTTCATACCATCTAACTCTAACGAGTGTTATTTGTGATCATGCGTGTGTATTTTAAATATTGGACGGTTATTTGTTTTGCATTGTTTTAATGTATGTACATACTAAAGTTCATTAAAATCAGCCCAGTAGTTTTGGAGATAATTGACCATATCTAAAAATTCTCTTAATTTCTTACACCAGTGTATTTCACTCTTTTAATGATTTGAAGCACAGCTTTTATTATGCTTTACTTCACCGTATTTTTATAACTCTTATGCCTATTTTCATAGTAAACAGGGCGAAAACTTTTCTTTTTAGTCGGTTGTTTTTAAGTTCGTCAAAAACTATACTCTCTACGATCGGAGGCAGTACTGTACCGATGAATGACAACCATATCATGGCCGAGATTCGAATCCACGTATAATGCAAGACGCAGGAGCCCGATAATCCGACACCTATGGAGCTGGGCGGCATTTAGGTGTTAGAGTAGGTTTACCAAGAGTTCAGATTCCGTTTGGACAGTCTAGATTTCAAGCCCCGTACGGACTGGTGTACAAGACATGAAAAATATCGGCATTTAAAAGATGGTAGTCCAGAAAAAAAAAAGCATTTTTGGCAACAGAAAAAACAACATTATAAAGCACATGTAAGACAGTGAGAATCAAAGGGATGTAAGTAGCGAATTTAAAAAATTGGAGATAACCAGTACAAATGTTAGGTGAACCTATTCGCTGTCTAGGAGTAAGAGATAATACTAGTTGCCGTGGTAGGTGCTCTATTCAGCAGGATTTAGAAAACTTTTACAGTGAAAACCTACCGAGGATCGGAGCTTTGAACACGTTTTTCTCAAAACTTGAAAATGTCCACTAATATGACTTTGCTCATGGTACTCAGCCGACGATTTATTGCCTAATAGTTATGTTTTTTATAACTTCTGCTGACAAGTAACTCTACCTAAGTGTGAAGCACCGGTTGTAATAAAGCTTTGCATATCGATAGAAGAGCATTTTAAAAAAAATATTGAACCTGTGTTTTTTTGATCGGTGAAATTTACTCCAAAATATTGGATAATTGGGTATTAGAGGGTGCAATATATTCTTTTATTTTAAATTTTAATTGAAAAAAACCAAATAATGATTGAATTTTTTTAAAAAAAACTGAACAAAATTAACTTTGTGTTTCAGGATTTTTTTTTTTTTTTTTGAAAATACTATTTATAGGGATAAACCATCCCTCGCAATTTTACCCAAACGCGGAGCTAGTTGCCTTTGAGCGATTCCATGTGAGATAAATCACCTTTTTGACTTCACCAGTTTCGATTTTAGTAAAATTTGGCATGAAGGAAGGATACATATGACAAGATAAGTAATCTTGCAAATTTTTAGATTTCTATGTCGAAAATTGTTCTAAAGATAGGTCTGTAAAAAAACACAAAATGTGTGAAAAAACGAGCTGATGTGTGCATCACAAGACTTCCTTTTACGCAAATTGAATGATTATAGCAGTGCCTTGGAGTAAGCAAAAAAATGCTCTAAATATTTTTGCCCAAGTTTGTTGTGAACTGAAGCAAAAAAACGTTTTATACAGATTAAGTTTCCTAATATTGGACATTATAATGCGATTCAATGGTTAACTCTCTAAATATCGGCAATAGTGGCCAAAATGAAAACAAATTTAAAAAAAAAAAACCGCCAAGTTTTTTGTCGCCAAGTTGGCGGAAAAGCTGGGCGACTAAAAGCTTGGCGATATGTCGCAAAGTGCTTGCCAAATTATAACACCACTTGAGTTTGCATTGATATTAACAATGATTTCCCCCAAAAAAGGAGTAAAAGACCCCTTAAGAACATCCGAATGCGACCAAAGGAAGAGGTGCATAACTAGACCCCACTAGGAGTCTCCGTGCCAAATTTCAACTTTCTAGGACATACAGTTTTTGAGTTATGCGAGATACATATGTACTTACATACAGACGTCACGAGAAAACTCGTTGTAATTAATTCGGGGATCGTCAAAATGGATAGTTCGGGTGTTTATACGTTCTTTGACATACATCTACGTGTGGTCGGATTGAAAAAAGAAACTCAACATTCATTCGGGGGCGAGTAAAATGGAAATGAAGGTCTATTTTTGGGTCAAAATTTTTTCGTGAATACAATACTTTCTTTACTTCGTAAAAGGAAGTAAAAATAAAAAGTGTTTGTTTCGAAATGACTGTTAATTCTTTCCTAATTATAGTAGAATGAAAATTCACAAACCACTGTCGAGCTAAAAAAATATATAGCTTTATATAGCTATATATACATGATTTTCTTAAGATAAATTTAATTTTCAAGGTTATTCACCGCCACGGGGTAAGATCGCGAAGGATGGTTTACCCCTATTAGCAGTAATTTCAGAAAAATCCTGAAACACGTCAACTTTATTTTGTTTAGTTTTTTTTTTTTTTAATTTTCACTCATTATTTGAATTTCATAATCAAACTTTAAAATGAAAGAAGATATTGTGCCCTCTAATACCCCAATAATGCAATATTTAGGGATACATCTCATCCCGTTAAAGGTGTCTGTTGCAGAAAAAAAAACATGAGTTCAATATTTTTGAGTGTTCAAGCGATGTACAAAGTTTTGTTCCAATCGGCGATTAACACTTGGCAGTTGAATATTTCAGTTAATAAAAACTACTGATCAATAAACAGTACATATGCATGAATAAATATGTTGGAGGGAGGGAGGTAGAAACGATAATTTCCATTTTATTTTCTAAGTAATCGTTAATATTGCGTTTTTCTGCTTTTTTCTGGAGAGTGCATAAAAAGAAATGGGTGCATCACAAATCGAGATTAATGGCACCCTTATATTTCTGTGTCTTCAGCTTTTATTTTCTATATCCGAAGTTTAAAAATAACAAGCTGTGCCCGAAAGAAAGCGCAAAATAAAAACAAGTTCAGAGCTTTTGTTTTCCCAATAAGTTTCCAAACTTATAATGATGCACTTGTCAGAACCAATTCATTGGAAGAGGGAAAATTTTGCTTTGTTTCTAATATAATAATAGTTAAAAATATATCTACAAAAGTGAAAGCACTGCTGAAATCAAAATGAAAATTTCTCTTAATTTTAGTTTCATCGGTAAGTTAACCAAGTTCTAGAATACATTTGCTATACTTTTTTTTTAACTATGAAAAAGAATAAACTATAATATTAATTAAACGGCATGTGAAATGATAAATATTTCAAAACAAATTAAAATTGACCACCCCTGCAAGTTAACCGAGTACAGAATTTGTCCTATCTTCTTCATATTTACTAATAATAAAGCTAAATGTCTGTGTGTCTCTGGATCTCTGTAACGCGCATAGCGCCTAGACCGTTCGGCCGATTTGCATGAAATTTGGCACAAAATTATTTCGTAGCACAAGGGGAGCACCGTGAAGCGATTTTTTGAAAATTCGATTTTATTTATTTCCAATCCCACTTTTAAGCCCATTTTACCGAACGAATTACCATAACATGGACGAATAAATTACCATAACATGGACGAGCAAATTACTATAACATGGACGAGTAAATTATCATAACACGTACGAGCAAATTAACATAGTGTATTGGCGAGAAATTCATCATCCGTTATTTGTAAATATACAGGCGAACCAAATGACCTTTTAATTTTTCTACTACGGGCAACGCCGTGTGGTACCGCTAGTATCATATAAATCAACCTCCATAAGTTGACCACTAAAGTAATGCACCATAAGTGGCCAACTTACCCAGGTTTCACCGTATACGACTATACGTTCGAGACTATAGTCTCAGTAAAAACTTTCAACTGTTAAATAAGGACAATTGAAATGTATATTTAAATGTACTTAAAAAAATACCGAAATAAAAATGATTATTCATTTATATTTCAACAAATATGTCTAAAGCTTAATAAAATTTGGCATAGTAATTGAAATAGCGCTACTTACATTTATTTATATTACCAAATATATACAAACATTCACCTAAAACTGAAACTAGCTTGTAAGGCAGGCTAATGCTACATTAACAAGTCATACTTCATACAACTCATAGAATACATTTACTACATAAAAAGAATAAATAATAATGTTAATTAAACCGCATGTGAAATGTTAGATATTTTAAAGAAAATATAAATTAAATCTTTCAACTATTAAATACGGAGAGTTGATTTGTATATTTGATGGTACTTGAAAATAAAATACCAAAATAAAAATACCTGTTCATTTATATTTCAAGTAATATATCTGAATCCTAGTGAAATTTGGCATGGTAAATGAAAAAGCGCAACTTTCATTCATAACGTGACCAAAATATGCAAACATCCGTCGAAAAACTGAAACTATCTTGTAACGCAAGCTGATGGTTCATTACACGTTATAAAACAATTACAAGATATGCAAAGGCATTTCAAAGAAAAAAAAATAACAGTGTTCAACAACGGAAAATTAGAAGTCTATTTTATACGAAAAACAATCACTTGAAATCTTAGTCAGAATTTTACTTAAGATTTACTGTGGTGGAATTTGGAATAAAGTGAAATCGTTAAGATAGCTTACTTTTTCCAGAATGAAAAAATTGGAAATTTGTTTTGAAAATTACAGTAAATAAAAAAAACAATGCATTTTTTTATAAGCCTTGCATTTAATCTTTTTTTCGTTTTTTTTCAGTGAATTTGTGCTTTTAAAAATGTGGGAATTTTTGGTTTTTTGTTTTCATGAGGTAAAGTGAAAAATAAATTTTTTTCCAACTGAAATACTTTCAATTATATTATAAAAAAGAAATGTAAATCAAATAAATGAGTAAACAAAAGAAAAAACGAATGAATGAATCAATTATGTAAAAATAAAAGTTAACATGAAAAAAAATTTCTTTTTCAGGAAAAAATGAAATATTTTCGCAATAACACCTACTGTTCTAAGACGTTACTAAAATATTTTAACTGCTTTGTAATAATTTTCAATTAGTTTAAATATTTACTACATTCAAGCATTTCTCAATAGCAGTCAATATTTGAATATTTTCCCCCTTTTTACCTATTTTAATTGTTCCGTTAAGGTCAATGATCCCTTAAGCTATATTATGCGACGATGCTCTACATGACCTATAGTACTATATTGATATCTATGCTCACACATTCATTTCCATTTTTCTTACATCGAAAATTCAAATTTTTCAAGTCAATGACTTCATTTTTATAATACTTCTCCTTTCCTTAGCTACATCAGCATACATAAATCAGCTGATTATAGATTTAACCTAAATGCTCTTTCTTCCATAAACAGAGTGAAAGTTCTTTTTCGTTCTGAACGCTGTTTTGTAATACAGGTAGGATAAATTAAATCGTCGGATTAAAATGAGCCTTACTCTTGCTTTTTTGACCAAATAATTTTTTAACCAAGATTTATTTGTTATAAAAATGTAAACAAATAAATCTTGACGATGAGTATTGATATCAAAAATAAATAAATAAACAAACAAATAAAAATACGAAATGCCGCTTGCAAATGAAAAAAGGAAATCACGTACAGTACTAGAGTTATGTTGCAATACACTGAACAAAAAAAGTATGTATACAGTGGACGCTGGTTGATTGAATCAGTGTTTATTTGAATTAGCCGCTAATGAATCTAATTGTCAAAAAAGAATAAAATTCAGCCTTATTGAACCAGCCGCTTTATGGAATCAAAATTGCTTAGAACAAATGTGATTCATATAAGTGGCGGCCACTGTGTAAACTTTTAACTAAATAATATAAACAAATAAATCTTGAGGAGTATCAAGTATCAAAAAAAATATATGTAAATAAATAAAAAATATCAAATGCCGCGTTTTTATGGAAGCATAAGCAAGTCACGTAATGTACCAGAATTTTATTGTAATTCACTGAATAGTGCTATGTACACACAAATATAGTGTTTATAAAGTCTTCCAATGATAAAGACTATCCCTATTTGGCACAAAATTAGTTCGGATTCCAAAAGTTTGTACAAAGCAGATTTTCCTTTTTTTTTTTTTTTCGTAATTAATTTTTTAAGCTAAAATTTCACATAAATTAAGCAAAAAATATGTAAAATCTTTCCGGCATTCTTAAAATTCTATGTCACTCAAAAGAGAGTTTTCGCTGCATTAAATGAAGTTTGTTCCATTTTATCAATTTATTGGAACAAGGTATATTGGTACGGCTTCCTACAAACATGCGAAATATTGCGAAAATTTTGCACGCATTTCAGAGTTAAAGCATCAAATTATCCATTTTCTACCAGTTTCTAAAATTATTAGGAAAAAAAATAATAACATATTTCGCTTTGTTTACATAGGAAGACCGAAAAAAAACAACCCCTATGATTTGGCGCCGAAAATTTTGGCGAAATTTGAAAAAGTCGTCAAGAGTCTGTCATATCGCAATTTTCCCGAAATATTTAGTCTCAGTGTTTTCTCCCCTTAGGAGTCAGAATTTATTCACAGTGAAAAATGCGACTGAATTTGTCGAAAAAAATCATAGTTTTGCTCCAAATAACTCTTTTATGGCTTCATATGATGTAAACTCTTTATTTACGAACGTGGCGGTCGAGGGTTTATTGCTATGCCTTAAGAGTAGACTTTCTGAATTTCATTTTACCTCTAAGGAAATTGATTAGTTAATTTTTCTTACTCGGATTTGTTTGAAACAATGTTCTTTTGTTTTTAATGGCAGAATTTATACTATGTTGATGGTCTGGCTATGGGAAACCTACTTATCCCCATTCTTAGTCATATTTACATGCATTACTTTAAAGTTAAGCTGCTCCAAAAACTACAGTTTTAATTTTATGTTCGCTATGTTGATGACTGTTTTGTTCCTATGAACTAGAATAATCTTAGTGTTAATGATGCTTTAGTTATTTTAAACTATAAATCCCCATATTCAATTCTCGTACGAACTAGAACAAAATAACTGCCTTCCCTTTCTCGATGTTCTCGTTTCTCGAACTAAGTCTGGTTTTGAAACTACTGTTTATCTCAAACCTTTTGCTGTTTCTTTACCTCCTCATAGACTATGGTCTCATCCACCTAATCAAAAATATTCTGCTTTTAATGCTCTCGTTAATCGTGCTTTAAAGACTTGTTTTTCAGAGGAACTTCTTAGTGCAGAACTTGACTATCTTAGAGCTGTGGCAATTGATAGAGACTATCCGCCCACTTTAATTGATTTCATTTATAAAAAGCTTTCTAAAAGATCCCTAAGTAATGCTCGAAAAAGAACTTTCATCTCTAAGAATTTGGTCGTTTTATCATTCTTTACTTCTCTTAGTTTTTAGTTCGCCAAGATACTTAAAGGTTTCCAATTCCAGGTTATGATTTCACCAATTAATAAACTTTCGTTCTCGTCTCTTAAAGATTCTATTGATCCTCTTAATGTTGTGGAATTTATAAAATTGACTGCATTTGCGGTCTTGCCTATATTGGACAAACCCGCCGTTCTTTGAAATTTCGTTTAAAACAGCATAACAATTATAAATAACAATTCAGTAGGTCTAATATTTTCAGTAAGTTACTAAGGCAGAAATACATGAAATACACCACCAGCTCAGTCATTTCCAGCTGGTGTATTTCACGTCTAGTATTGCTCAACGCTGCTGGGATCATATCACTCCTTTAATTTAAACTCATTTAAAATTATCCAGAAATGCCCAAATTCATCAGATCTTGATTTTTGGGAGTCTTTCCACATTCTGAAGAATCGTTCTAATCTACTTAACAATCTTAAAGCCATTCCGTATTTTTCTGCAGTGTGGCATCCATTCATTTATTGGTGGGTTTTTTTCGCCCTCTTCTTTGATCTCATATTTTGTCTCCGTTGTGTTGTAGGTGGTTATTGTAATGTCTTTCTTTGGATCTTTTTTCTGTCTTTACGTCTCCATTTCATGTTTTATTTTGTAGCTTTCCAAATTCTTTCTGTTTTCCTGAATTATGTTTATTCTTCATTTCGCAAAATGTGGCAGTTGATTCGCATCAAAATTTTTTCGGACAAATTTATTGCTAATTTGTTAATAAGCGGTTTCATTTTGACAGCAAAATGTATTTTATGGGGTTTTTTTTACTGAAATTTATTGCTTAAAGGTTTACTCTGGGAGGCAATCATGCAATAAATTTTTAATAAATTATTTTAAATAAATAATTTTGACTTTGAGTTCCATTTTGTCTTGTTTTGCTTTTTTTAATTACTTGCTTTGGTATTTAAGCTGTCGACTGTCATTTTCTTTGCTTTTACTAAGTATCTTCACATCTAGAAGCTCACACCTTTGAATTGGAAAAGGGGTTCCTTGAAGCCTCAAAACACGTGTATTCTGTAATCTGTTTATTTGTGCTAAACAACGTTGGATATTTCGTGTTATAGGGTATGTAAGGATTTCAAACTTAGCGAAAGTCCTAGGCTGGATCCATTTGCAGCAAAGAAGCAAAATGTTACCGGATACCATAAAGTTGAAAACAAATAAAAGTTTTCTTGAGTAAATAACACTTCCACTGCCGTGCTAAGAACAAAAGTTATGTCTGCAGCTCTGCTGAAAATGAGGAACTGCTCTTTCAAGTTTTACGCCTCCATATGTTTGATTCAAATTCCATTTTTTTTTCAGAATTTTTTTTTAAATATTTCACATTCACAAATGATCATAAAAAATTGTATATTGTTAGAATCTGTTACAAAGAATCTTCCAGTGGCAATAACCGAATTTTTATTTTTATTTTATTTTTTTTTAATACAGGTACGACTTTTGTACTTAGCACGCAGCTGTGAAATTTAGGGCAAGTGAGTTTGGATCCCGATGAAATGGTGTACTTCCATTTTTTTTTTTTTTAAATTTTGTTGTGCGCATTTGAAACAAATACTGTTTTTCTTCGGGTTGGAGCGGGACTTCAGCTCTTTAATTATATTCTATTTTCTACGGGAGGGTAAGTGGGATTTTTATTTTGTTCCAATCATGACACGTATTTTAAACTGATTCTTCCTAGCAGATTATTTAATAACCATGTAAGACTGCGAAACAATATTAAGGGGTTGGTGAGCAGGGGCGTGAGCGGTGCCCCCTATCTTATTTCAAAAAATATTTTAAATTTATTCATTATTATTTCTACGTTTATGCATTTATTTCTTTTATTTTACTTATTTTTTAAATCCTTATCTTATCAAGTATTTCCCTCTTATTGATCCAGTATTAGTCAAAGACATGACAGTGAAAACTGAAAATGGCGCCTAGGAAAGAAATTTCTTTATGGGGCACTGGGAAGTCGGGTTTAGAGGGTCAACCCCCCAGATCCTTTGAATTTGACACTTGTCGCCAATTTTAGTATAAGAAACTGTTATGCCCCCCCCCCGGAAAAATTCTGGCTGTGTTAGTGCCTGGAAAATTTCGTTATTATTAAAAACAGTTTCCTCTGATTATTTTCAACAATCATCTCTTTCAAGACAACCGATATCTTTATACATAATTTGATCAAAAATTAGTTTGAATTAAATTTAAACGTATTTTTACCTTAGGTACCTTTTTTTCTGTCTGTCTCTTGCACCGATTTATAGGTAAAGAATTCCTATAAAAATAAATAAGAAAAGCAGTATTATGTAAAAAGTCAAAGACTTTCCGCAAAGCCCAAAATAATGCCCTTTCCCGTCTTTTCAAAGAGTAAATACCCCCCATCTAAAATCCAACTAAACCTTTCTTTAGATTGAACGCCGAGTTTATCTAAAATAAGCTTTTGACATTTTAGCTTCTTAATATCAGCTTATCGAAGAGAAACTCGAAACATAGTAAACCGTCTCTGCTTCCCGGAAAAATCGATTAATTGCTTTATTTTTCTTCAAACTGATACTTAAGACACTCGAAACTTTGTCCGCTTGTGAACAAGCGATATTAGGTTTTTCTAAAAGCGTTTCAATGGAATCAATAACCTTTATAAAAAAAATTGACCGAGACATTGATCTTGTTAATCGATATAATACAAATTCAGTTTTCAAACGTGTATAAAAGCGGAAAATATACTGTTTGCAGAATGAATTTGCATCCATAAGTACCTATCATTCATTTTAATCACAAAATACGTGTCCAACTTTTTTTTTTTTTGATAAGTGTGTCTTTTTACCAATGTTGATAATAGCTTAAGCCCCTTCAAGCCAGAGCTAAAGCAGAATTACTAGCATGTATACAGGGTTGCCCACCTAGGGAGGTGCCATGGCGCAGACTCTGCCATTGAAATTTTTAGGGTGTTGTTTTGAGGGGGGGTTTATTAGGGGGCTCTTGCTTTGGGGGAGGGCGTCTTTGCGGTATTTAAGGGGGTGCGCCCTTGATCTTAGAGGGGGTGGGCAACCCTACTGTATACCAGCAACCTGTTCGCGTGATCCAGAGACTGCAGTTTCGCCCTTGTTCTACAGTCTTTCGATGTCGTGACAGGACTTCGGTACAAGGTTGTAGCTTGCCTTAGCCCAACTTCAAGAGTGGTATATCTTATATTTAAAGCTTTTACCTACACTTTACGAGTTGAACCGCACCAATGCTGGCAGACAAGGTGTGGTAAATTAAATTTAGCTACTACAGTATTTAGGGCTCGACCGATGGCGTTTTTTGGCCGATGGGCCGATGCCGATTGTTGGCCGATTGTTTTTCCCAAATGACCGATTGCCGATGACCGATGCCGAAGGCCGATGGCAAAAAAGAAAAAATCAAACGGAAAAAAATTGCCAAGATTGTCAGGGATTTGAAGAATCCTTCTCCCTTTCTTTCTCACTCTTGCCATCATTTTCCTGATGTTAAAAAAGGGAAGTTTTTGTTTTATTACGAGGTTTTCAAGAAACTCTCTTATAATCAAGTGTTAACTTTTTCTAAAAACGAAATTTAGGAAAACTTCATTGTTTTCTTCCTCCTCGAGTTAACCTCTATAGTAGAAAAAAAAATCCATGATTTTCCTCTGCCATCCCTTGACAGAAAAACAAGGAATTGTTCTGATATGCTATCAAGAAAAAATCTCTTGTTTGGTATATAAGTAATTTCATTCTGGTAGTGATACGAAAGACTTACATTTCTAAGAGATTTTCTTTTTGCCTGCAAATATAGATTAAAAATATACTATCCTTTCTGGGAAAATACGCTTGTTTTTCCAAAATATTGAGGGTAAATTTGCCGCCACTAAAAAAAGTGCCGCCCGGAGCGAACCACCCCCTCCGCCCCACCCTAGCTACGCCACGGATCTCACGCAGGGTTCGCACGCTCCTTCAAAACTCCTCCAATACTCCTTCATTTAGGACAATTTTTTTTGTAGGGCCCTTCAAACTCCTTCATTTTGGTTTCAACTCCTTCAAAATTCCTTCTTTTTTAGTTCAAGACAACTAACTTTGTCACAAGGGTGATTTTAATGTAGTAATTTCGTGCATTTATTTTTTTCATAAAGATGTGATTTACAAATTCATCGTTGTTAAGTCATAAAAGTTGAATGTGAAAATTTTATTAGAAGACTAAAACATTTGATAAGTGATGTAAAACATGCTTAAATGGTGCTTGGCTATTTTTTCAAGTTTTATGATTATTGTTTTTTCCTTTACCACACTCTCAGCAGCAAAAATCAGGTTGTCTAATAATTATTTAAATATTTAAAACTACATAAGGAAATGTACTTAATTAAGTGATTGTGCTGAAAAAGCACTTGTTTAGTAAATCGCAGTTATGATATAGTAAAAAGGGTCATCCACAAGTGATGCCATGCCTTGAGGAGAAGAAGGGTTCATGAAAGTGTGAAAAGGGGAAGAGAGAGGGTGGCAAAAAATGACATCACACAGTTATTGTAACAATATGTTAATAAAAAATTTTACATGTGACAAGAGGAGGAGTTATGTGAGTTGTGACACTTTGCAATAAAGGGGGAAGGGGGTCAAATATGTTGAAAAAAAGTGCGACATCATTTAATGACAGCCCATTAGTGCCCCTTCAAAATCTCATTTTACTCCTTCAAAACTCTTCCAAAACTCCTTCATTTTATTTCTGAAATTGAGTCAAGTATGCCCCCCCCCCCTATCACCTCAAATGAAATGTATGTATGTATGTATGTCCGGGGTAATCTGCAAATCTACTGGACCGATTTTAACCATTTTTTCACCGTAGATAGCTACATTACCAGGGAGCAACATAGGCTGTAATTTGTTTCTAAGAAACTTAGTTTAAAAAGGTTATGATGGAAAACAGTAAATTTCATGTAATTTCTCCATTAAATGATTAAATATAAAACTCATTGTTACAAAAATTCGTTGCCTTACAACAGTAATATTAATAGTAATCATAATGAAAATTTTGAATCAAGGCTTCTCAGGAGCAAACATTAATTTAAAGTCATTTAAATGTTCGGAAACTCTACTTTTTCAACACTTGGGGAAACATAGTAGAGAGTTTTTTTCTTTTTCTTTTTTTGTTTTTTTTTTTTTTTTTGTGTGTGTGTTTGTGTGTACTATTTTTTTAATAAATAAAGCGAACGGTTTTCTAGTGATCTTTGTTTTTGTTAGTTCATATTTTGGAAATTCTACGAATTTTTATATGCTTAAATGTCGTGCTTTCGTTTCTGAGTACTATTTTGTTCTTTATACTTATTGCTATTTTATTTTTATGGGTAAGGAAGAAGCTCAATTTTCAATCACGTCAAAGCGGTGTGTTTTGAGTTCTTCCAGTTAAAACAGAACCGGAGAGAAAGTAGCGATTGTTTCTCACAATTATTACTGACCCAGGCAACGCCGAGTATTTTGCTAGTAACTTCATATTTGATTGTCAAATGTACCAAACCACAATTAGTTAAGCTTACCCGCCTTTGAGCTCCCTGGTAGGGCAAAGCGGGTTTTTCCAATGTTTGGAAAAATTGATAATAAATAAAATATTGGGTTTGAAATAATACAAAAATCACTTTTTATTTTGAAGTTCAAGAGCCCTGCTAGGAAATAAAACCGAAATTGTTGCAATAAAAATCCAAAAACTACAACTTTCGAGCGTTCTTCGAAAATCTACCCACTTTGGACCACCCTCTCTTATTTGTTTCCAAGTTGGTCTTCAATTCGGCAATATATCACCAAATGATCAGTTTAAGACGCTATATTAGTTTTGCATTGAAATAAGTAATTGATAGCCACAAAAAATGAGTAAATAGGCCTTTTAGAACACCCGGCTGAAAACAAAAAGGGAAGTGCACAACTTAAACGTACTCAGATCCCACATACGAAATTTTAACCTTCTACAACTTACTATATTTGAGTTTTGACTTATGAGAGATACATACGTGCATCCAGCCGCAAAAAACAACGCAATAATTATCTTGTTTGTACCTGAATGCAGTACTAAAATTTCTTTCAGAGGTGACTAAAATAGAAATTCATAATGAAATTCAAGTAAAAAAAAATTGTATGAAAACAATAATTCCCTTTACTTTGTATTAAAAAGTTAAACAGCAAAGGTCATTTTTTTTCGAAAACATCGGCCAATTCCATCGGCTTTTCGATGTTTTTTAAGGCCGATGGGCCGATGTTTCCTCCAAGTTAGCATCGGCCGCCGATGCCGATGGCTAAATTGTTGAACCATCATCGCCGATGCATCGGCCGGGCCGATGCATCGGCGAGTCCTAAGAGCATTAGTAATCTCAGTTTTAATGCTCGGTTATCAGCTATTCCCGACTAAAGAACTCATAACAACATAGAAACTGTAGTCTCTGGATAACTTGACCGGGCTGACGGTACATGCTTGTAATGTTGATTAAATTTTTACTTTTTTCCCCAAAGGTGTTTAATTAATTCCTCCATATGAAAACGTTTGTAAAATTGCAACACTGTTCCCCTGAGGAGTCAATCCAGTTAAAGTCGCCGCAATATTTGCTCTTCATTTTACTTTGTAATGAGACTTTTATTGATTTTTAATTACATGATATATTTATTAAGCAGACTATTTTACACTTAATGGAGCTTTAAAAAATTTTTAATTTTGTTGACGTACTATTTTATAGTTTAATGGAACTCTCAATGTTATTCAATGTCTTATTTTTTACTTTCAGAATTTTTTTTTTTAATTAATTAATTTATTTATTTATTTTTGCATTCAGTGGAGCTTTTTAGTTTGTTTAATGTCTCGTTACATTTAATGGAAACTTAAACAGGCAAAATGAGAAATAATATTGTGAAATAAATAAGATTTCATATAATGAGGATTAACTGTAGTGACAAATTCGTTGGCTGTCATTCAGTTGCAAGATGAAACGATGCCTGGGAATAAAATAGCTTTAGAAGCACTGGCATACATTTAAACTATTGCTAAAATTATAACAGTGTGTAAAAAATGTATGTAAAAGCTAAAAAGGATCCCTCATTATTCCAAATGGACTACACACATACCCGAGCAAAGTGTGCAAACATATTAACTGACACAGATCAAGCTAGGTTACACCAAAAATGTATAGGTGATGGCAGATGACTTTTTTTGAACAGGACTGGTCCGGTCACTCGATTACGTGCGTAGATCGTGTCTATCTAAAATTTAGTAAGTAAGATAAACACACCAGTAATGGCCAGTGCGTCAGAGTGCTTCAGTAGTGGCCACTTCAAGATTTCTGTTTGAAAAAATAGGATTCCAGGTTTCGCGATATATTCAAACCTCCTGCACGTTTGATGCACTTTTAAATCCATTGTGAGACCTGGAATCCTACTTTTTTAAATATAAAGCTTGAAGTGGCCACTACTGAAGCACGGGTCACTACTGGTGTGTTTACCATCGTTTTAAAAGAAAAAAAAATGGAACTCGTGAAAGACCGCAAATAATCCGTCGCGCGGGTAACCTGGATACTGTAATTTGTAGCTAGTTTCTCAAGTGCCCGCAAGGTGCCGTAAGCTCTAAAAAAACGGAAATAGAAAAATTAATATTTTTCTCGCAAATCATTCTTGAATTCCAAACGTTTAATCAGGTTCAAAGATATTATTCTACATCTTCATTTTTAAGTTATTTTATTTTAAAATTTCCTTTCTCACAATTTGATTCGTCAACATGCTATTTTATCTGCCTTTTTTTAATCATCTATTTCAGAAAACATTTACTGCAAAGGAGAATAACTTACAGGAATTTCCAGTTAATGTATGTGTTACGGATATCCTTTAAATCTCCAACTAGCTAGAACATCTGTTTTAAATTCATTTTCGCAAAATTGAATAATCTTTTGAAGATAATCGTTTGATGTTACTTTCAAAAATAGAATTCAATAATGAAGCGTCTTATCAGTTCCATATCCCCTCCCTTCCCTCCAAGATGATTTCTCTCTTGGAAAATTCTATGTAGTGGCTCAAAAGAACTTTAAGGAAAAAAGATTTTGTATATTGGATGCCTGAGAAAATTAAATTTAAAATGATGGTTCGAGGAAAAAAAGTCTTTTAAAATGACAGAAACTAGAAAAACTCTCTCGGTAAAATGAATAAGAAAAACAGAAGTTTTAATTTCATTCTGAATCCGGGTCAACTTATTGTTCAGGCGATTTATTTTAAGATTTAATCATGAAATCAAGTTTTCAGAAAGAGTGAAATTCAAAAAGTTTTCAAGATTCTGGATGTTCCTTTTTTAGAATTTTTAATAAATTTCTTAGTTACAGAAAACATGTTCCACTTTGCATTTCAATAAAAAAAAAATCTAACTCTGGCCTCAAAAAAAGTGGCACAGCTCAAGGGAGCAATAATTTTGTCGATTCATTTTACAGAATATAATTAGGTCGATCTATTGACACCAAAAATGAAAAACTGTTTTCAAAATAAATTTAAAAAAAGCGCTAGTGACTATTCGGACGTTCATCACCATATATTACCACTCTTCTAAACTTTTTTCTTTTCTACACATGAAACTGCATTTTTGGATTTATTCATTTCTCAAAGATTAAGAATATCTGTTGTTGCTTTCATTCTGAAGAATATATGCAATTCAATGAATCTATCAATAATTAATTGAGATGAAAGATTGAATACATTTTGAAATTCTTGTTGTGAGCAAGTACTTCTTCACATAAGAATTCATTCTTGATTTATCCGTTCATCCCCATATCCCATACACTAAAACTGTTATGACCTTTTTTTTTCTTTTTTTTTTGGGGGGGGGGAGGACATGAAACTGCACTTATGTATTTATTCATTTTTTTCAAAGATCAAGAATGCCCGTTGACGCTTACATTCAGAAGAACACATGCATCTCAATGAATCGATCAGTAACAGATAATCCTGAAAAACATCTTTTTGCAAGTTGTTTTCAAATTAAGTTTCATGATTGGCTTGAACTTCGGGACGATAAATTATTTTGGAATTCATATTGTGAACAAGTACTTCTTCACGTACCACTTCATTCTTTATTAAAACGTACATCGCCACATCCCATACATTACTACTCGCCTCGACTTTTTTTTTTCCTGCACATGAAACTGCACTTTTGTATTTCTTCATTTCTCAAAGATCAAGAATGCCCGTTGCTGGTTACATTCAGAAGAATGCATGCATATCATTAAATCTATCAACAACAGATAATCGTGAAAAAAAAATCTTAGCGAGTTATTTTCAAACGGTTGAAGTTTCATGTGCTGCTTGATTTTTGGGATAATAAATTTTGAAATTCATATTGTGAACAAGTACTTCTTCACGTATATTCAGTAAATTACCGCCCATTAGCCAGGGCTAAAGCAGTCCTCGGTTGGAAATGACTGAGCTGGCGGTGTATTTCACGTATTTCTGCTTTAGCCCTGGCTAATGGGCAGTAATTTACTGAATATACCTTGCGTTCAATCTTCGAGTTGAACCGAACCATTGCTTCGGTCACTCGTCTGGTCTGCTAATTCCATATTAGCTACCAGTTTGTTTAGCACTCTTGGCTTCCTTAGAGGTTTTTCCATCCCCAGTTCAGTCACTTTCCTATGCCGGGCTGATGAGTGCTAATAAGCACGAAACTGCAGTCCTCGGCTGGAAATGACTGAGCTGGCGGTGTATTTCACGTACTTCTTCACGTACCACTTCATTCTTCATTAAACCGAACATCGCCATATCCCATATACTACTAAAATTACTCTTCTCGACTTTTTTTTCCTGCACATGAAACTGCACTTTTATATTTATTCATTTCTCAATGATCAAGAATGCCCGTTGCTGCTTACATTCAGAAGAAATACATGCATCTCAATGAGTCTATCAATAACAGTTAATCCTTAAAAACATTTCCCAGCACTTTATTTTCAAATTGTTTAAGCTTCATGTGTTGCTTGATTTTTGGAACAATAAATTTTGAAACACACATTCTGCACAAGTATTTCTTCACATCAAATTCATTCATCATAAGACCGTTCATCTCCAAATCCCATGCACTACCACTCTTCTCGACTTTTTTTTTTTCTTTTCGGTGCATGAAACAGCATTTTTGTATTTATTCATTTATCAAGAATGTTTCTGATCTCGTTTTGAAGAATACATACATTTCAATAGATCTTTCAATAATATAGATGAAAGATTGTCCTAAAAACATCTCTTTGCTCGTTATTTTTAAAATACTTTGAGTTTCATGTGCTACTTGATTTTGGGATCAAACACTTTTAGAAGTCTTACTGTGGAGAAGTACTTCTTCTCTGATAATAACTTCTAATCAGTAGCAATTAAGACTTAGAATAGTCCGAAACAAAATGACAAATGTCTCTTATTTTCCGGTTTTATCATTTTCTAATTACTTTTCATGACAAGTGAACTAAATAAAAAATGAATCTGAAATAAAAGCTTTGTTGGATAATTATAAATGTTTCTCGATGCATCGCGAGAATTAGAATGGAAAAAAAATGACATCATTTGTCATCTGTAGTTTTTAATGTATTTGTAATCGATAGAAATGAGGAAGGTTATGTGCCCAATAAACATCAAGCTACTTGCTTTTTTTAACAGTTAAATTGGAGAAGTTATTGTCTTCATTCTTCGGTCAACGAGTATTAAAGGGAGATTAAGCTTAATAAAAATTCAGAATTAGAGCGATACTTTTTTAATGCTTTTCATTGACTGCTCTATAATTTCGAATAGTTTTCGTTCAGACGTCACTACTTCGTAAAAAAAAAATATCTTTAAGGATTACGTTGACCCGTGTACAAAGGATGAAACCATGTTTCCTAAGATAAGGAATAACAACGTCAAAAAGCACAAAGTAAACTGCAATTTGTGCTTTTTGACGTCGTTATTTCGATTTTACTTTTTATAAGGGTTCGTATTTTTTTTATTTAAAAAAATATAAAACGTCGGATTTTTTTTTTAATTTAAAACATTTAATATATTTCATGCAA
This sequence comes from Uloborus diversus, assembly GCF_026930045.1. NCBI lineage: Eukaryota > Metazoa > Arthropoda > Arachnida > Araneae > Uloboridae > Uloborus > Uloborus diversus. The sequence continues at coordinate 150,169,835 of NC_072735.1, read as the reverse complement.
CGTAATCCATTCAGCTTACTTTTAAAACTAAGATAAATTTTCTAACCATTCAATACATTTTTAAGATTTAAAATATGTTACAATACTTAGATAAGAAGTGATTTTGTTTTACGCTTTGCTTAAAAATAAGGTTTCCATCACCATGTACGTTTTAGTATAAAAGATTATATTGAGCAATTATTTGTCTTAACTATATTAGTGACGGTGTATAAGAAAAACTGCAAATTTTTATTTGGTTCTGTACCGAATTGAACTGTAATTTTGGAACAAAAGCAATATTGCAAGAGTAAAAATCAATTTCACACGCAGAATGTACTTTTTCCTGTTGAAGTTACGATTGTATGATGCAGTGTTGTTAAATTTAGAGCAACACATTCTAAAAATGCAAAATTAATTTATAAAAATAAAAGGAACTGATTTTAATTAATGATTTTGTTAAAAAATCACTTGATTCAAATCAATTGATTTAAATCAATGATTTTTTTTAATCACTTGACTTTCAATCACTTGACAATCAAGCGGATTTAAATAAACGAACCCTGCATTTTATGCACAAAGGTATACACGTCCTAATTTCACCATAAGCTTATTTGCAGGGAATTTATGAAAGGCAGAGTGCTTTTGGATCTAAATAAACTAAAAAGCTTTTTTTTTTCGCATTTTTTTTACCTCTCCAATTATGAACTTTTAATTTAGTATTCAGTGAAATATTGATTGCACGCTGATAAAATTAATTAGGCTCAATATATTGATTCTTTTTACTTCCTTTTACAAAAAAGGAAGTATTGTATTCGCAAAAGAAAATTTCACTCAAAAATTTTCCTTAATTTCCATTTTTCTCAGCTCCCAATGAATGTTGAGTTTTTTTTTTCGACCCGACCACACGTGGATATATGCTTAGGAACCTACAGACACCCGAAATATCCATTTTGACGACCCCCGAGTTAATGACAACGATTTTTCTCATGACGTCCGTATGTACGTATGTGCCTCGCATAACTCAAAAACGGCATGTCCTAGAAAGTTGAAATTTGGTACGTAGACTCCTAGTGATGCTTAGTTGTGCAACTTCCCTTTTGGTTGCATTCGGATGTTCCTAAGGGGGTCTTTTGCCCCATTTTGGGGGGAAATCATTGTTAATATCGATGTAAACTCAAGTGGTGTTATAATTTGTCGGACACTTGGCGATATACCGCCAGTCTTTTGGTCGCCAAGTTTTGTCACTAACTTGGCGACAAATTTGGCGATTTTTTTTTTAATTTTAAATTTGGTTTCAATTTGGCCACTGTTGGTGATATTTAGAGAATAAACAATTGAATCACATTAAAACTGGCAATAATGGGGAAATGACATTAAATTGGAGTAAAAGGAAGTCATGTGATGCACACATCAGCTCGTTTAAATTAATAACGTGTAAGCATATAGGTTGAGCTCTTTCCTCTGGCCGATTAGGTCAAATTTCATAATTATACTATATCTTTAAAGTTTATGAAACTCCGATAGTCCCTTGAAGCCCTGTTGTTTGTTTTTACATAAAGATGCTTGAAGGTATCAACTGTTGTAAAATAATTTCCATTTCATTTTTAAAGTATTTTTTAACTTTTCAATTAGTGATGTCATTTGCATCCATGAGCAAAAATAACAATAAGAAAGAAAATGTTTATGAATAATTTTTTCTCACATTATATCATTTTGCTTCAGGAAGCGTCCACTCTTAACTTTATTCTTATCGGGAAAAAAATTGTTATCTATAATGCAGACATAAGTACTACTTTCTTTTAGAAATGTTAAAGCATAATGATCACACGATTTCAGAATTTCATAGAAGCTTCGAAAAGAGTTGACCTTATGTAGTTTTTCATAGAGTTTTGAATAGCTTAAAAATTGAAATGCTGCTGATGCAGGAAATTCTTGTAATGCCTATTTTCTTTAAAAGTATTTCTAAAATCGAGTAAAAAGGAGAAAATTTGAGTTTTGGAAAAATCGAATTGATGTGCACGGCTAATTATTACCAGGTACTTTTAAAACCAAAACTTCGTCAAATGATTTATAGGGAACAATAGAATTATAACAACACATTTGATTTTACCATTGATGATGGTACTACATTGAAGTTGTTAAATACTTACTATTCAAAAATATTAGATAATATTGAGCACATTTAATTCACACAGCAACAAGAAAGGCATGCTTCTTTCGTTTCCTCAGTGTTTGCTCAGCGTGGTGCAAATACTACATTTCTTAATTTGTTTAATTGTTTGCATTGCTTAGTTAAAATTATCGTTTTTCTGTTCGACTTAAACAGAAGGCATATATAAACAAAAAAAAAAAAAATGAAAGCAGAAAAGGCATATGTCACTTTCGCATGTCTCCTTTTTCGACAATAGCCGATTGCAATGATGTTTGAAACAAAAGTATTAAATTCAGCTGAACTTTATCACCAACATCATTTTTTGTAGTCCCAATCGAAAGATGAGTGATCTGAAGCAGTTTTTTGTTAACTTATAATAGCTTAAAGGGTTTCTTTCTGAAAAACCAACTGCATTTTCTTTTCTTTTTGAAAAATAAATTTTTAGTTTCGTCAATGTTTCATAACCTATAGCTCGCTGTGAAATCTGGCTATTTTGACGAAAGAGTGTTACTTTGTTGGATTTAGTCCTCTCTTTCTAAATATATATACTCCTTTTTTCTGCAGGTTTTCGCGTGAACCTCGGTTTTTTTTTTTTTTTTTTTTTGAGTAATCAAGATGCCTTGCTTAGTGTTTTCCCTTGACCGTTGAATGATGTCTTTCCTTTGATTTTATTTTTCTGTGCTTGTAATGCAGATGTCCATTTGCCTGGAAATCGAAGCATGTGTACATGACCTTCTTGGCTTTGCACAATCGTTTTTGCGCGAAAACAGTATCCAGCACACAACGTCCAGCATCCAGCCCCTGACATTCATTTGAGTTTTGACATCTTAAATTCAAATTATGGTTGCGATAAAAGCCATTAGTAGAAACAAGAAACTCAACGAGTAGGGTCCTATTGCAGTTCATGGCTGCGAAAAACATAATTTGAATTCAAGATCTCAAAATTCAAACTAATTGTTTTCAATTCATTTTATTATTATTTTTATTTATTTATTTGGCTCATTTTTCTTCTGTAACTCAAAAACGATCTTTGATATGACTAGGTTCTCGGTTTCTGGTCTGGATCAAAAAATCAGAGCTGTCTTCAGGTTCCCATCCAACTGGTTAAACCACAAATAGTGGCAGATACGGGGGACCTGAAGTGAAAAGTGAACCAAAAGGAAAAAATAAATAACATTTTATTTCGGCATATATGCAGCTGTCCCCTTCCATTCTATTCTCTCATATCAGTAAGTTTAATAAAATGTACGCTTCTCAAATAATAAATGCATTTCCTTTTTCTTCATTAACCGAAAGAAAACAAAACTACTAGAGTGAATATCCATTGTACGGAAATTCAATCAGCAGATAATTGCTAGTTAATGAGCAGATATAAGCTCGTGTAGGAAGATAACGGTTGAATCAGGAACTCATTCTACCATGCGAACGATCCCTATCTCCGTGTATTGAGAAAAGATCCGTTCTATCTCAAATCAATCACCAAATTTAACACATTATCACATGAATCTATTTTCCCAGTCTTCACACTCGACTCGTTCAAATGTTTTGTTTCAGCTAATGTGCCAAATAACGAGCGGTGCAATTAATAACGGGTGATCACAATTCAAGAAGCACAGCATTTCCTGCATTTAACCCAAACCGTACCTTTTCGACGCGAAAGTCATCGACCGCCGAGGGAAGGTCAGGATCGTCTCTGGCGGGAAGAAGAGGCATTTCAACGCCGCTTTAGCACGTTAAGGTTTAACACGGGAATTATTGTTATTCTTATCAGATTCCTGTTAAAGCTTGAAGACTCAACGAAGCGTGGAGGTCAGCTGACGGGTAGAGAAATTGCAGGATTTTTTTTTCTCTTATAAAGAAAATCGTGATGTCAGTTCTTCTCTTGGCGGGGGAGGTTGATGTCTTGATGATTTGGAGGCGGAAGTTCAAGAGCGTGGCTCTTGGCCACACAAACAGGTGTTTTTCTAGCCTTGTTTGAATGCAGCTGGAATGTTGATAGTAACTTAAACGTGAGCGCACGACACGCACGCGGATGTGCGTTGTTTAAGGCCACTATGTAAGGGGAGCTGACTCATACGACATTTTGGTTCCCAAGTTGTCGGGGAGACAAAATTAGTATTTGTACAAAAGCCTCGTTACAGAGAACTGGTGTCCGAGCTTTAAATGTTCTGCCTGATTGATGTTTGATTATTTTATTCTGTAAATGATGAAGATTTAATTGTACAAATGAAAAACAAATAAGGTGAGAAATTGAGTAACATTACAATAAACATTTCACGATACATTTTTGTCGAATTTGTGAACTGAGATATCTTTCTAAATTTACCTTAAGTGACATTTTACTCAACTTATCATCAATTATTGTACGACATAGCAACCAGTGAATATTATAACGTATTTATAAATACAAAAATCAAGGTTGGATCCAAAGCTGGCTTGGAACCAAAATGTCGGATAGGTCGGTCTGTCTTTTTTTGAAGGGATTCTAGCGTTGTTGAAAATGAATTATCTTGCACACAGAAGGGGTTGGGGAATGGGCGTATGCAGAAGCCGTTGTAAATAGCTGGTATAAATTACATTTTGATTCGGTTCTCAAAAAGTTAATTAGGACCATTGTTGACCTTAGCGTATGATTCATTTCTTTATTCATGATGTTGTGGGTTATAATTTACCAAAATAACAACCTTAAAGTGAATATAATTCAATAAAGATTTCGTCTTAATGGTATGATAAGCATTAGTTATATTCTTGCACTGAGTATTGGTAGACTTCATGTGATATCATATCGCTCGGTGGTAACAATAATAGAACATACCCCCCCCCCCCCAAAAAAAAAAAAGGAGGGATTAAAAAAACACCAAAATGAAAAAAACTCCAAGGCTTTAAGTTGTTGAAAATAAATATGCCTCAATAAGTGGTTTAGCTTCCGTGTTCAGACTGCTGGTACAAACTTCATTCTAATTCAATTCTCAAAATTTCAATTATAATAATTGTTAGCAGTAGCGTATAATTTATTTCAGTTGTCACGATATTGTGAGTTATAATTTACTGATATTACAACCTTGAAATAAGCACGAAAATTCAACAATGATCTCAACCTAATAGACTGAAACTCAATAAAGCTTCATGTTTTTGTAGAAAACACAGTGAAGCTGTATATAACATCATATCGCTCACCTATCATTAGAGTAAAGTTTAAAATAATAATAATAAACAAGTATACCCGAAAATATGTATCAAAGTTCTAAGTTGCGGAATTACATTGTTTAACATAAACTTGCTTCAATTTTGGAGGAATAGAGTGAATTCCAGTACTTTTATTTTAGCATTGAAAAGTGCCGACATCAACTGCATTTTAGTTCATTCGTCAGAAATTTAACTGCAATTGGGGTGTCTCCTAATGAATAATTTATGTTTTAGCTAGGATACTGTAGGTCAATAAATTCCGATATTTTGATGTTAGAACGAAAATTATGCAGCAAAGATTTCTACTCAATTGGGTAAAATGGGTTTAAAATGATGCTTTTGTAGGAAATAGTGTGCAACTTTACATAATATCCAACATATTTTTTTTATTTTTAGACCCCTATGTGTCTTTATTTGGCTAAACTTTCTCATTACGTCTGCCTTTGTGTTGTTAAATGCAACCAAAACTTATTTACCTGTCTCAACAGCAAAATTCTGTTGTAAAGTTTATAGATTGTTCTTTAAGGAAAATAAACTTTAGTACTGATATTTACAAAACCTTAACTTCCACATTGCTCTTTCTTGAAAGCAAAATGTTGTCACTGCTTTTATAGAAACTAAAGGGATTTGTTAATTCCTGCATAAAAAGTACGAGTATAGTATCTTTTATGTAGTTGTCTTCTTTACTAATAATAAATCTGAAAGTCTGCCTGAATACCTGGATCGCGCATAGCGTCTAGACCGTTCGGCCGATTTTCATGAAATTAGGCACAAAGTTAGTTTGTAGCATGGGGGTGTGCACCTCGAATCGATTTTCCGAAAATTTGATTTTGTTCTTTTTCTATTCCAATTTTAAGAACATTTTCCTTTATTATAAGATGGACGAGTAAATTACAAAGTTATCATAACGTGGAACCGTAACATCGGCAAGCTAATTGGCGAGAAATTCACCATTCATTATTTGTAAATATACAGGCGAACCAAAAGACCGTTTAGTTTTTCTACAACGGGCAAAGCCGTGCGGGTACCACTAGTGTCTAATAAAAGCATAGAAGAGCGTGACACATAAACATACAAAGGCGATCTTAGCTACCAAAGACAACAAAGGTACACGCATCTGCTATTGAAAAAAGAGCCACATCCATCTTTAAGAACAGGAATCCCTCATCTCGACTCAGTTTTTAAAAAGAAAATTCTGTTATGTAATGGGAAAAAAAGGGATTTTTCACACCAATATTTGTAGTTATTCCCGGCTGTCAAACCCCTTTCTTTAAAAATATTGGTGTGTATCATCACACCAATGGCTAACTGCATTAATATGTCTTTTTTTTTTTTTTTTTTTCACGATTGCTTATTGTTCTCACTTGACCGTCCTTGGCGTTTGGTTCCCTTTTCAGCTTGGACCAGAGGCCTCTGCAGCACCACCGCTCACCGGCCTCTGGTCCTGAGCACCGTACCCCGGAATCCGCTGCTTTTGGTCGGTGGTGTCATGTCCTACAAACACGCAAGCTCATACACATTCTCACACATACAATCTCACATACGCGCCTATGTGCATACACACAGGTCTACGCACACACACAAGCATACACATGCACGCACACATGCCTTCACACACCAATATACACACGTAAACGCCTAGGAAAAGGGGCAGGTTTGAGGAGACAGGAGCCGTTTCTAGAAACAATAACTCCAATGAGTAGGATCGTGTCGCAACTCGTGATTGCGAAAAACATAATTTGAATTCAAAATTTCTGAATTCAAATTATTATTATTATTATTTTGGTTATTAATTAATTAATTAATTTATTTATTTTTATTCTATTTATTTATTTATTTTTTTATTTTTTTTTTGCGCATCATCTATCCAGATAGCTATCTAAATTGTATCGGTATTATTTCTTTCATTCTTATTTTCTAGTCAAATATCCCACTGCAAATTTCTACCCCCATCCGTTTTTCAAACAACACAATATTTACACATAATTATTATTCTAATTATTAGGTTTCTGCCTAGTTTCCAATCAAAATATGGCCGGAAGTTGGGAGAACTTAGACCACTATCTTCAGTTTTAGGTGCTTTTTTCAATTTTCTTCCATATCTCAAAAACTTAGGAGTAAAATCCTTAAATTGATGAATTAAACAGCATGAAACTTTTTTTAAAAAGATGTTTTTAATTTTAACTTTAAGATAAACTCCTAACTTCAATTATTTCTTGAAATTTTTTTTGATTGATTTCTTACTTACATGACAAAGTAACTGAAAATGAGTTATAAAATACACCACTTCTTATTTAAAGCCAACTTACATTTAATTAAATATCTGCCTTTAAGGTAAAAAAAAATTGATATTCTTTTGACAAACGTTGGTCCAAATAAACAAAATACAAGTATATTCCTACTTGGTACCCCCAAAATAAAAACACATTAATATTGATGCACCTAGAAGCAAAGTGGTGTATGTGCCAGAATTAAAGAATTGGAGATAAATGCTAAAATTGGAAGACGAAACTCACATCTTTTTTAGAATAAAATAATAGTTTAAAAAACTAAAAAAACACGCTCTAGTAGCAAAATGAACTAAAATTTTAAAAATAATCTTTGGATGACAAGTATATAAAGTAATTGACCAAACACTTAATTTTACTGTAATAAAAAAAAGCGTGGGGGGGGGGGGGCTGCTTATTTACATTTTTGCATGGATAACAAGAGGAAGAAATTTAAGACAACTGATAAAAAGTCCCCCACGCTTTTTTTATTACAGTAAAATTAAGTGTTTGATCAATTACTTTATATACTTGTCCTTCAAAGATTATTTTTAAGTTTTTAGTTCATTTTGCTACAAAAGTGTGTTTTTTTTTAGTTTTTTAAACTATTTATTTATTTATTTATTTTCAAATAAGATTAAGATACTAAATATTGCTAACACTTGTAACTTTTAAAGGAACTCTTTGTGCGTGTGTTCGATTTTTATAATGGAAAATATCTTAGTATTCTACTGCATTATTTGCATCAGACATTTTGAATGCTTTTTGGTAAATTCATGTGCAAACATTGTTACACTCCGCAGCTCTGATTTGTACGTTGTAAGTAATTCTAATAAACCACTGGCTATTTGTCCAAAGGAAAGTTAGACCCACAAACATACAAGTTAAGCTAATAAAAGTGTGTTGATTAGAATAAACTAATAACTTATCGTTAATAAATTAATTTGATTATAGAATATTGCATTGTCATCGGGTCTGAGGTTGCATTCCAAATTTTAAAAGAAAAGTGGGCGAAAATTGAGTTGTAAGATAATAAATTTAATTTTGGTTCAAAAGAGACTAGAACGCACGTCCAATGATTCCCAGAGGTGGACGTCAGCGAAGACCCGCGCCTTAGACCGCTCGGCCACAACTGCTCATAAAGTAGTGGAATTTACTAACAGAAATAAGCCACTTGCTCTTAGTCCAAAGGAGATTTACTCACAAACATACAAGTGAAGCTAATAAAAGCGTGTTAAAAACAGATAGTACAAGTAACCCTTTTAGATGCTGCTCATTGAGAAGAGATAAATGGAGGGAGTGAAGACTTTAATTCGTGAAGGACACATCCTAAGTCACATGATAGATTTTAAAGAAAAGTATTTCAAGAAACCAGGTTTCTTTCGCTAGTTTTACGCAAAACGTGTCAACCATTCGTCGTTGTTGAGTCACATGACTTGAGTTCTTTCCCAAGCTTTTGCTTAACCAATGACTGGACTTGCTCCCTCCATTTACTAATTCTTGCTCTAAGGTTCTACTATACAACATGATACAGAATAATTTTCAATAAAGACCTGCCTAGGTTTTGAACTATGCGCACGTTTTACTCAAACTTTAAAAAATCCGCTTGCATTGTTTTGCTTCTCACTGCTTCAATTTTTTTGTTTTGTTTTAACACTAGAATTACGGAAGGGGTCATTTTGACCAAAAGCCAACTTTTTTTGTTAACTATTCCTCTGTATTTTCATAAAAAGCCTCATCCTTCCTTGACTTTTCCTAAATCATCGTGCTGTGTAGCAATAAAAAGTTTTCAAGAAAATTGTAATTCTTTAAACCCAAACTAAAGGGTTACAACTAAACGTGCGGGCAGGTGTCATTTTGACCCTTTGAAGAAAAAAAGAATTGCAAATACATTTAGTGATGCTGAAACAGAGCAGAAACTAATAAAAGTCTCTTAGAACGAATCATTTTAAGTACTTAAAGCATTTTTAATGTTTTTATACATAAAAAGAAACATTAGTTGGTAGCTTCTAAAATGCAACTCAAACTGCGCTGATGTTTTGAAGGGCATTTTAAATCTTTTTTAAATAATTCATTATGTACCCTGAAAATCTCTGTATTTTTTAAATAAACTGCATTTATTATAAACATGTTTATTTTAAACTAATTTTTACAAATATTTAACATTATGTAGGGAACTATGCAGATTTCTTCTCATGGGTCAAAATGATCCCTACCGTATTTCTAGGTATAAAAAGAGAGCCGTAATTCGAGTGTTAAACTTGAAAATGACGATTTGCATTTCAATGAACTTACATTTAGTCACAAATATGCAACCATTTGAACCAAAACGAAGCAAGCTTGTATCTGAAATATTTTCTTCTGAAGTTTACATTTGTCTCACAGGAAAACGTTATGCATCAGTGACTGATAAGTTCTCTTTAACTTTGTTGTCTTCTTTGCAATTCAAAAGCACTAAATCTTCGTTCAAGTATCCGAGCAAAACTTCCCTTCCAGTTTCGCTAATCTCAAGGTAAGAGTTGAAGAAACAAATCCTGAGAAATCTTTTGAAATATTTCACTTAGAAAAATTGCGCAGAAAGTTTATTCGTTAACAGAAAGTAAAGCAACTTTTTCTTCCTTTTTTTTTTTTTTTTTTTTTTTGGCTGAAAGATAGTGCACAAAAATACCAATGATTTTTTCTTCAACTATGATTAAAAGTATTTTGTGCACACTAAAAAAAAAAATGGAATTTTCTTCGCTGTTTTTTTTTATCATCATTAATTTAATTCAATGTTCAAAGATTTAAAATAAAAACACGTCGATCATCGATTTTTTTTTAAGTTAAAATTTCAAAGATGTTTTAATTTTTACTATTTGCTTTTTTTCTTGTCAGAATAGGTTTTCGAATTTCAGAGGACGTTTGAAACAACAAATGAGGTTTGTGATTATCAGAAAGTGTTTTTAAACGACGCCAGATTTTTTTTTAATTTCAGTGACTATTTTCCGACAACGCCTTTTAGGGAATATTTCATACGCCACTCAATATTTGAGAATTCCAGATAATATTTTAGGGTTCAACCACCTGCTGAAGTTAAGGTCATGGTTTCCAATATTAAATGCGCAATTATGCAAAAATGTCAAATTAAAACTGCAGGTGCGTGTATAAAAGTTACAAGGACACCGTTTGAAGGGTTCTTTTAGTTTCCTTATTTGAGTCTCAAAACTAAAGCGTAATTCAAACATCGTCCACACATCACGTTAACCACGTCAGGTGGACAGACGAACGTTTTCCGAAAGGAGAGAAGCATTCATATTGCGTACGCTTGGAGACTAATGAAATGTGAGTCCCAACTTTACGGACGTCAGATATCTAGATTCTAGTCCCGTTGACGGGTCCCGGCTTGCTGTCATGGCAACGCCAGCCGAAAACTGGTTTTAGGGAGAAAAGTACGTCGGTGACGGGAAGTGCGGACGCAGTGTAAATGTTGCTAAATCGTTACAAATGAAAAGGGTCACTGGAAAACGGCCGGAGTCCTATCTTTAAATAAAACAAACATGTAAGTTTTTTTACGAACAAAATGGCTATTTCAAGGACAAATAATTTTTTCAATAAGTTTTTAAAAAAATGTTTAATTTCAAATGCAGTCGAACTCGCTTACAACGAGTGGAAAGGAACCACGGTATTTGCTCGTTACAACCGAGTTCTCGTAAAAAACAAGTTCGTGAAAAAAATCATAAAAATTCATTATTGTCGCTTTTTTTCGTCTTTTTAATTTGTGTTCAGAACCCAAGAAGTTAGTTACATTGCATTGTTCTGGCTGACTATCTGTTTCTTGTGTCATTGTTTTGCAAGAATACACATGCATACACATATATAATATTAAAATGCTTCTATACACCTCAAATTTAAAAAAGTGCTTCCATCGCTTGTTCTCAGGATTTATGATGTATCACTAACTTTCAGTTGACTTCGAAATGTTACAGAAAATTTTCCCAAAAAAAGATAAATTAAGATGGAAGTCAACAGAAATTTTATGAATCACAAATACATTGCTCGATTTAAGCGGGGTTTGCTTGTTAAAAGCGAGTTATGCTCCCATAGATTTAACATTGAACCAACCAAGTATCTTTTATTTCCCCGCTAAAGCCGTATTCTACTTATATCAGCGCTCGTTATAAGCACGTTAGTCTGTATTAGATTAGTTAATTTTAATATTAGTCAAAATTTAAATTTATGTTAAAAATGAATGAATTTTTCGTAAAAAAGTTATTTTGTTAGAAAGTGTCATGCAAGTTGCTTTTCCAGTGAACCCTTCAAATGAGCTCAGTGGATCTTTCCTCCATAAACGAATCCTTTATAGAGTTCAGAATATAAAAATTAGACCTTACATAAAATTCAAAATCAAAAACCAGAACCTTCACAAATTCAAGACTCGCAAGGAGCCTTCGCATAGAAACATCACGATCAATTCAAAAAACAATTGAATTGATTTGCTTACTATTAATCCTGTTACATTTATGATGCTTACTATATTATTTTTAAATATATTCTCTTATACACATTTATGGTATCACCGTCAACCATTTTCTAGTTCCTTTAAAGAAAAAAATGCAGTAAAGATTTTTCAGAAAATGTGTCATAAAATCTCATGATTTTCAAGAAAAAAAAGAAAGAAACCCTGATGAAACTTTTTTGAAAGGCCCTTTATTAGCATGAAAATTCAAATGTGCAATTACTTCTGTCACGTAATCGGTTTTCTTATTAAACAATGCATTCAAACTGAATTAACTCATTTAACTTTTACCAAAGGAGAAATACATGGACTCATAATAGAACAAACTCGCAATTAACACAGACTTGTCATTCCAGAATGACTAAGTTCAGTTTTTTAGAAAACCTTCGGACAGGAACTTGAAAGCATCATTTTTTATGAGAATGACCCATTAACGAAACATCCAGTTTGCCTATGCTCGTGTCTCACACTTGACTAACTTTAAAGAGGAGGAACAGAAGATGTGGTTGAAAAGGTTTATTTACTACACAATTACATTTAATGAAGACGAAAATTTGTTAAACTTCGCAGTTTTTATTTCTTTCTTATAAAGATTCCACTTAGTCATGGGATGTAAGCACACAAATTACTATCAGTTGGAATGAAAACATAATTCGCATGTTTCTTGACATTTCTTCGCTACTTTTTACTTCTCAATTCTCTATCAGAAGGTTGTTCATTTTTTATTTTCTATAATTTCACATTCCCGAAGAAATCTTCAGTTTTTTTTTTTTTTTTTTACTTTCCAAAAATTTTCACATTTAAGAAGGACATTCACTTTTTAGTTTTTTTTATTATTTCACATTTTAGAAGGATATTCATGTGTTTATTTTCAATCATTTCACATTTCAGAAGGACATTCAGCTTTTAATTTTCTATCATTTCACATTTCAGAACGATGTTCAGTTTTTACTTTCCTATCGTTTCACATTTTAGAAGGACGAAATTTTTGCAATAAATAAATAGTAAATCCTAGGAAAGCATAGTACGTCAAGTTCTTCATAGTAAGATTTGCCTCATTTATCATAAAGACATCAATATCATATGTATTGAAATTCTTTAATAATGACACCTTTGACAGGTGGTTGGTTAACTTATTAAGGTGATCAATTTTACAAGTTTTAATGAATGAAAGGAATCCCATCCCTCCTCCTCCCACCATGGAGGAAATTCGGTCAAGTCATTCAGTCAAAGACGACGAAATGTGCTCATATTCTATAGATCAAGCAGAAACATCGAACTACTTTAGCCTCTACAAGCAAGAGCCAGGATTTTGTTTCGGGTGGGTGGGGAGGGGAGGGCGGTTCAAAAGTTTTCGACAAAAGGACGAAAAATTCACCTGTTGCTTATTATTTTTGAAGCATATTGCGCATTGGTAGACATATGGCAATATGGGGGGAGGGGCAACACAGCAAAATTAACAATTTTTGGAGGAAGACGTGGGAGAGGGTAGAGGGTATTATTCGTTGTTTTTTTGGAAGTTTTTCTTTTGAACAGTAATTTTACTAAATTACTGGGTTCAAAAATTTTCGACAAAAAGACGAAAAAGTCACCTGTTCCTCTGATTTTTGAAGCATATTGCGCATTGGTAGACATATGGCATTATGGGAGGGGGGGGCAACACAGCAAAACTAAAAACATTTTTAGAGGAAGACTTGGTTGAGGGTATTATTGGTTGTTTTTTTTTTTTTTTTTTTTTTGGAAATTTTTCTTTTGAACAGTAATTTTACTGAATTACCAAGAGTTAACGTTATTTTATCAAAATGAGAGCAAATGTTTTCTCAGATGAATAAAATTTATTATTATAACTAGCCGCCTGCGGCGACCAGCTGGTTCGCCTTTTTACGCCATTCGCCTTTTATGCAAGCAGCCACCTACGGCGGCTGTTTGGCTAACTTTACCTTTTTACTTAGCATTTGCCGCCTTTGACGGCTGTTTTAATAAATTTGGCAGCAGTATTAATCAATCCATCTCTATCTTTTTTTTGTACCTTTACGATCTACCACTATTTATTTTAACCTCCCCGCCCATCTATCTATACATATAATAAAATAAGATGTTTGTGTGTGTGTGGCGCGCATCCCGGGAAAACGGTAAGGCCTAGAAAGATGAAATTCGGTATACAGGTGTAGTTTTTGCTGAAGTTGTGCAGCTCGGGCTTCGATTTTTGATATTTCAATTAGAAAAAAAGTTATTTAATGTTTTATGTGATTTTTAGCACTTTTTAGTACTTTTAACCTCACAGACCCCGAACCACTCGCGCCACACAAATATATTTTGTACTGTAGTGTAGGAAGTTTAATTTTAAATATGATGAATGAAAAAAATTTGAAGACAGAGCAATTTTTGTATTTTTTACGAATTTTCGAAAAAACCTTTAATTTGCAGTTTTTTCCGGGTTTTATATTTTTCTAATATCATCGTGCGAGAAGTATCAAAGCCTCATTTCTGAAATTTAAGTTGGTAATAGTAAAAACATTTCGCCCTCTTCAGAAGAAAAAAGTTCTTAAAAATACGCATTTTTTTTTTTTTTTTTACAATTTTTTTAATGCTGAACACATCATGTCCTTTCACGCATCAGTCGAAAAAAGCGTTCTTCAATCTTTTATGCCTGTGATGTCACTACTTGGGTTTCGATTCGATATTTACGATGGAATCTTAATCGCAAGCAATGTTTTTTTTTTTTTACTATATAGATTACTTCTACATTTTCTGACGTGATGACCACGTGTTTTTTCGGCAGCGCTTGCTTTTTTTCTTTCCTTTTTTTTTTTTTTTGTTTTATTTAGGGATTGCATTTATTTCTTTTTCCATCCCCCCCCCCCAAGCTGGACCTTTCGTTGTATATATATTACGTTACATTTCATAGTTGTGCGCATTAATTCAATAAAAACAGCGAAATTTTTTTTATCTTTGTCAAACGCTACTTTTTGCACACTACGGGGGAATTTGAGCTTTTTTTTTTTTTTTTTTTTTGCTCTACTTAAATAAAAAAAAGCGGTTTTTTGAGTGTTCTTTGTTTTTATTAGGAAATGGGTGAGGAGGGCAAAATAAATAGAGATTGATAAGAAAATGTAGAGATAGATTGTAAAGGTAGATAGCCGCCGAAGGCGGCAATCTTGGCGTAAAAATGTGAATGGCACAAAAAAGAGATAGAGATGGATTGATTAATACTGCTGCCAAATTTATTTAAAAAACCGAAGTTAGCCTAACAGCCCCCGTAGGTGGCACTTGCACATTGGATGTCAATGCCCCCCTCCCTCCCCCACATACACCATGACTTTGAAAAAACAATGCTTTCACATAAAAGTGGAAGTGCTTTTTGTTATTTTTCGACAAAATTTGCATGAAGAGTACGTCGTTTGTGTCTCCCCTCCCCCTCCTTTAAAAATATTCCAAACGACAAAACTGGAGACAGATCTAGAAAATATTTTATTCAAATTATTAATGATATAGATAGATATAGATTGATTGACACCGCCACGAAATTTATTTAAGCAGCCCCCGAAGGCGGCAACATTGGCGTAAAAAAACGAATGATAATACTGATTTATAGCGAAAAACATTGATTAATGTCGTCGCTAAATTGTTTAAGCAGCCGCCGAAGGCGGCACCCCTGGCGTAAAAAGGCGAATGGCGTAAAAAGGCGGACCAGCTGGTCGCCGCAGGCGGCTAGTTTCATAATAAAAACAAAGATCACTCAAAAAACCGTTTTTTTTTAAATTTAAGTTGAGCAAAAAAAAAGTTATCTCCAAAATTCCCCGTAGTGTGCAAAAAGTAGCGTTTGACAAAGAAAAGAAAATCTCGCTGTTTTTATTGAATTAAATGCGCACAACTATGAAATATTTCGTTTTATAGATACAGCAAAACGTCCAACTTGGAGGTGGGGGGGATGGAAAAAGAAATAAATGCAATCCCTAAATAAAAACAAAAGGAAAGAAAAAAAAAAGCGCTGCCGGAAAAACACGTGGTCATCACGTCATAAAATGTAGAAGTAAGCTATATAGTAAAAAAAAAGATTAACATTGTTTGCGATTAAGATTCCGTCGTAAATATCGAATCGAAACCGAAGTAGTGACGTCAGAGGCATAAAGGAATGAAGAACCTTTTTTCGACCGATGCGTGGAAAGACATGATGTGTTCAGCTTAAAAAAATTGTAAAAAAAAAAACTATTGCTTATTCTTAAGAACTTTTTTCTTCTGAAGAGGGCGAAATGTTTTTACTATAACCAACTTAAATTTTAGAAATGAGGCTTTGATACTTCTCGCAGGATGATATTAGAAAAAAATAAAACCCGGAAAAAACTGCAAATTAAAGGTTTTTTCGAAAATTCGTAAAAAATACAAAAATTGCTCTGTCTTCAAATTTTTTTCATTCATCATATTTAAAATTAAACTTCCTACACTACAGTACAAAATATATTTGTGTGGTGTGATTGGTTCGGGGTCTGTGAGGTAAAAAGTATTAAAAAGTGCAAAAAAACACATAAATTATTAAATAACTTTTTTCCTAATTAAAATATCAAAAATCGAAGCCCGAGGTGCACATCTTCGGCAAAAACAGCACCTGTATACCAAATTTCATCTTTCTAGGCCTTGCCGTTTTCCCGGGAAGCGCGCCACACACACACACACAAACATCTTATTTTATTATATGTATAGAAGATATCATTTAATCAAAATTTAATAATGTCCAAGTTTTGTTCGTTCAGAAAAAGGTGTGTGGTGTCGTAAATGTTGCAATTGCGAAAGGTACCAATGACGCATGGACATTTAATTGGCGTTCAAGTTAGACAAGAAATAGTAATATATACCACCAATCACTTTTCTTGAGCTTTGAGTGTCAGGAGCGCCCAAATTATTGTTTATAAGGGAGGAGCAGACCTAGGAGCATTCTTAATACGTTGAAATACATGCCAACGGTATTTCATTTCAGATGCAATTTCAAAAGATACTTTTTTAAACGCAATTCAGGCAACATTTGGTAGTGACACAAGGGAAAGGATTTGGTTTGCGGACACTGCCCTGGAAATTTTTGAAGCCTTTAAAACGCATTTGGGACTGTCCCCGGAAAATTTTGTCATTGAAGTTG